>NW_018744187.1:77512-179307 GCF_001683475.1 Chenopodium quinoa | reverse complement strand
GACCTCACTACATTCACAGCCCACTACCGTTTGCTAAGTGGGGCATGGACATTCTGGGTCCATATACGCCTGCTACAGGCGGCAGAAGGTATATACTTGTTGCCGTTGACTACTTCACTAAATGGGTAGAGGCGGAGGCTGTAAAGGGAATCAAGACGAAAGATGTAATTTCATTCATTTGGAAAAACGTCATCACTCGGTTCGGGGTTCCATGTCTATGGTTTTGATAATGGTCCCCAATTTGAGACGCCTGTTCTCAAAAGCTGGTTGGGAGACCAAGGAATTGCACACTACTTTGCATCTGTCGGCCGTCCACAAGCAAACGGCCAGGTAGAAGCCTTTAATAAAATCATCTCAGACGGTCTCAAGAAAAAGATTGAACGAGCAGGCGGCCTATGGGCGGATGAACTACCACATGTTCTCTGGGCCATTAGGACGACTAAAAAGGGGCGACTGGAGAACTCCCTTCCTCCTAACTTATGGTGCGGAAGCTGTTCTTCCAATAGAACAATACGAGCCAACTCTTCGAGTAATGCTATATGACGAAGAGGCAAACTGGGAAGCCATGCGCCTGGCATTAGACTCACTTCCTGAAAAGAGGGGCAATGCTGTTTTGCGCCATGAGATCTATCGCCTGAGAATGACTAGATCATACAACAAAAAAGTACACAGGCGTCCACTCAAAGTAGGGGACTTTGTACTTAGAAAAATGGAAGCAGTTGGTAGGGCTAATGAGTCTGGCAAACTAACTCCCAACTGGAAGGACCCTACCGAATCTATGAGGAAGTCAGGGACAGTACCTACCGTCTGGAAACACCAGATGGACAACCGTTGCCTCGAACTTGGAATGAAGATAACCTTAAAAAATATTTCTTCTGAATGATGTAAAGTAAAGAGCTACTTAATAAAGTTTGCACTTACTATTCAATTTTGTATTACGAGGGGCATGCCGTCTGTACCTTTACAGTCGGCTACTCTCCATTGAGTTTTTCACTCTATCTTCAGAGGGGCATGCCGTCTGTACCTTTACAGTCGGCTACTCTCCATTGAGTATTTTTACTCACAATACTTTGCTAAAAAGATTAGGGCCTGGCCGACCCTGTGCTAACAGGCGGCTACCTTCTTTTACTTAGCACCTACGTTCACCAAGAACTTACCAAGGCCACCGGCCGAATGATCAGACCAGGCGCCAAGCCACCTGATCAAATCTACAAAACTAATACGACCTGTCCCAACATCATAGCAGGCGTCCGACGGCATCCCTCCGGATGAAATTCGTCGCAGAGAGCAGCTCCCTTTTGGGTGGAACATTGTTCTATAAATTAATTACACGACACCTATACGACTGTCCCAAGGGCAACAACGTAGCCGTTTTTGAGACAAGGATAACTCTATCACTAACCAAACCAGTGGTAGCAGTTGACATCTGAGTCAGATGACCGCCTGTATTACTTGGGATAAATGCAGGGGGTACCTATTGAGTTAATAGCCAACAAACATTGGCGAATCAAGGGGTCTAGCCGGCCTACGCCGCCTGGTACCTCTACTTCTCAAACAAAAGTGACGGCGACTGAGTAACTCCAACGTTAACTCATAGTCACTCCTTCAAATTTGGTATGGAACCTAAAAGGTTTGAGTCGTCCGCCTGTTTTAAACAAACAAGGGCACTCAAACCCTATTCCTACTAGGTAACCTATTGAGTTAATAGCCAACAAACATTGGCAAATCAAGAGGATCAGCCGGCCTCCGCCGCTGGTACCTCTACTATTCAATTTAGAGTTTGACGAAGACTAAGTAACTCCTATGTTAACTTAATAGTCACTCAAACTTAGTATGGAGCCTAAAAGGTATGAGTCGTCCGCCTGTTTTTAACAAACAGGGACTCTCAACCACTACTCTTGCTAGGTTAACAAATTACGAGTTAAAAGCCAACATTGGCAATAAAGGGAAACAACCGGTACCCGCCGCTTGTTATCCTACTTACTTAATTCCTTGGCGACTAGGTAATACTATTTACTTGGTCAGACCGATTGAATAAAGAGTTCGAATACCGATTGAATAAATGGCCGACTGATCGTCTATCCTGGAAAAAGACAACCAGTCGTCTAGGGGCATAGGCGGCGTACTTACTAATGTACCTGTCTGCAACGTTCGGCCATGTACAACAGTCGGTCTAGTGAACAAAGGGATATTAGATATGGAATACTTAGACAAATTTGAATCAAAACAAAAATTTGATTAAAAATAAGCCGGTCATTAAAGACCAGCAGAATATTCAAAACCCCGGCCCCCTGGCCGGGTAAATACAAAGCAAACGGCACGCAGGCCGTGAAAAAAAAATACATTAAGCTTAAGAAGGGGGCAGTTCAGTATTAGCAGCTGCGCCTGGTCAGCATTCTTCTTGCTGGACTCGGCTTCAGCTGCACCTCTTTTGATGCCTTACCCCAAGTGGCACGAGCGCCACAACCGGCTCTTCCTCCTCCTCCAACGCATCTCCCAACGCCTCTTCTTCAGCAGCCGCCATGATCTCTTGATTATATGTTTCCGAACAGTGGCGGTACGTTCTTTCCCAAGAGGCAAAGTCGGCATTGGGGAACAGGCGGCCCCAGGTCATGCGCTGGATTTGAGCGGAGTCTTCCACCATCTCCCGGACGAGCTCTTACTTCTCTTGCTCGGCTTTTTCCGAGAGCTCTTGGGTAAGACTCTTCTCTTGGCTCACCAGGCGTTCTTTTACGTTGGCCAAAGATTTCTCCATGGCTTCGTAAGAGTGCATTTTTTGGCGAAGAGGTTTCAGCTCGGCCTTAAGATTTGTGACGGTCGCCTCCAGCTCGTCATTCTTCTTCTAGGCCGCCTCTAACTGAGCCCGAACAGCGGCGGTAGCCTACGCCTGATAATAAAGAATATCAATGGTCAGTACTACATTTTGGGCAATTTGAAACATTGCCTTATCACAGTTGGAGGCGGCCATAGCTTTTGCTGCCTTTACCTCTTTGTTTTTCCGATCAATCGGCTTGCGAAGGCTGTTGACTCGGAGCAGGGCCTAAGTACAAAAAAAACAGGCGTCAGTTTCCAAACAAAAAAGATAACAGGCGTCCTGGAACTCAAATACTCAAAAATATGCTAAGTATACCTCAGCAAGGACTCCTGAAATCCCATCAAGGTCAAGGGTGCCGGCACCCCTGACCGCCTCCCTTTCAGATGGAGGAACTACTTTGATCATGGACTTGGCTACCTCAACCAAGTCAAGCCCTGAGGGCCGGCTGCATCAAGCGTAAAAAAAAGCAAGTTAGACCTAGTCAAGAAGGAAGCAAGTGTGAGTTTTTACAAGTGATTGTCCATACTTCTAGGCGGCCCCGCCGGGGTTTTAGAAGAAGTGGCCGGCTGCTTCTCAGCCGCCACTGTTTTCCTGGAAGACCCAGGAGAGCTTGCAACAGTCGTCCTCCGGGCCTTGGGGTCCGGCTGTTGCGAGGAAGAAGCTCTTGGAGTGCCAGAATGAAAACAAAAAGAGTTAGTATATGCATAAGACAACTCCTAAAAGAGGAAGAGTTTTCGAAGCCTACCAAGGGTGCCCCCTTGTTGGGGGAGTCGGCACAAGACTCTAACCTAACTGCAAAGAAAGCAGTCGCAGCCGTTGCATGAGAGAGGCCCGCAACATGGCCGCCGCAGTCTTGGATGCTGTTATTTTACTCATGGCGTCAGCTGCAAAAAATAAACAGCAAAGTTAGTAAAGATCCCAAGTAAACAAGGCGTGAAAAAAAAACAGAGTATTTGTCAGGCCGGCTACCTCTAGAGCACCGACTGCTGAGGCCACAGGCGGCCAAAAAGTACTCGTCATAGAGCCACTTGAAGCTCGGGACGCAGTTTAGGGGTACTTGCTCTCGTACCCCTGAAGTAGAGTTCACCCTAGTCTACTTTGAAGAGTCCTTTGTCTAGGATCTCTCTTTTTAGCCTTTGGGGGAACAGGCGGCATGCTGCGGCCGCCTGCGAGAAGAGGCGGATCCCTATTCCACTTGTTAAAACGTTGGTTCAGCTCCGTGTCTGAACCCTCAATGATAAGGAAGGTGTTCCGCCAATCCTTCCATTTGTTCGCCTTACCTCTCGTCATGAGGTAACCCCTATGGCTTGTTAATTGATACCAGCCGGTACCTCCCGACTTAGGGGTCCGGCTGAGATAGTTCATGTGGGCGAAAGCCTCAAAGCTTGGCTCCACCCCGTACATTTCGCACCCGGCCACATAGCCGAGTACGTTTACCCAAGAGTTGGGGGCTAACTGCCATAACCCCAAATCATACCCATCTAAAATCCGATGAACAGCCGGATGTAATGGGAAGCGCAGTCCAGCTTTGATGGCCGCCACATAGCAGCCAAAGCAGCCGTCGTCATAGCTGGTACCAGCCGGCCAGACGACAGTGTCTTCTGGATCCGGCACGAACAGTAAAAATTCCGGGCCCATTCTGTGGTTAGCAATAAAGCTCTCCACTTTGTCTTGCATGGTTGCGATCCGGCCCCGGGGTACCGTGCAGTAGTAGGGGGCGTTTTCCTCTCTGTAAGAGGCGGACGGCTCCGCCCAATTGTCCCCCTTCTCAACTGCATGAGAAAGTCTCGCCTCTTGTAGGCGGCTATGTCTTTCTTCTGAGCCTGGAGAACTGTGGCCAGAAGAGCTGGACTCGGACTCGTCCTCTGACGAGTCCGAAGAGGACGACTCCTCCCCTCTCCCAGAGGGGCCCGCCTCCTCTCCCTTAGAAGGAGCAGGAGGAAAATTAGACATATCAACGGTAAGATGGGACGGGACCACCTTGGCCCCTCTCTCAGAACTGTCGGCTTGGCAGCCGCCTCGTTTCAATTCTACATCTGGCGCCTGGTCAGATGTTTCACTAATGAGCACCCTTTGGGAGGAGCCGTCTGAGTTTGATATCATAGCAGTCTTTTTTGTTCTGGCCATCACGTTCTGCATAGACACAGATACAGTCGGACTTTGTATAAAGGGCAAAGATGGGTCCAGAAAAGGGCAGGCGACACTCCTAGTCCTAGATTCAGCCGTCCCCGGTGACCGGCTGATCACTAACTTAGGTCGTGTCGTGTGCTTCCGTGGTGCCATTTCAAAAAATAAAAAGAAAATTAAGAGTAAGAGAACTGAGTTACCTGAACGAGTGACGGTTGATGAAGTTCTGGAAATCCGGTGCAGTCGGCTTGTCAGAACAGGCGGTAGGCAGAAAAGGTTCGAAATGTCAGAGCAAGTTCAGGGGTCCGAATGTTCTCGCAAAGTTCTCAAATGTGAAAATGACCGAAGTCAGCACTTCCTTATATAGGCAAAGTGAGAAGGCGAAGGGTCGCTTCCAAATTCAAAATTTGGGCGGGAAAATCTCTCGGCCGTTTGCAAGGTGACACCTGTAGCAGGCCGTCGCCTGTCACCGTGCGACACCTGTCAAAGGCGACACGTGACCAGTCACGTGCCACCTGTGAGGGGCAAATGATTAGGGGATTTTTATCCACCAATCACCGTCTGACAAGTGGACCAACCAGGTTCCGCCACGTGTCCTTCACGAAGGCCAATAGGAGCCTGCCACGTGTCAATCACAGATATGTCCTCTACGGACCAATCGAGGCACGCCACGTGTCCACCCATGCCAAATGGGAAAACCGGCCAACAAGGCCCAATCCTGTCTAGAGGCCCGGTCAGCCTAGGTTTACCCTAAACCTAGAGAGTGGCACGCTTCTCAAGACTATAAATACTTAATTAATCCTCATTAATTAAGGGGTGAAGAAAACATCAGGCAATCAAGCAATTGAGAGGCAATTGATCAAGCAATTAATCTCACCTGAAGAACAGAGAAGAACAGAAACATTACGGAACACTAATAACCGGCTAATCTCGCTAACAAAGCAGATTACCAACATTAAACACTCTCACCTAGAGAGGTCTTATTACTTTAATTTCCGTATTAATTACTCCTTAATCAGGTACTAACTTGACCGTTGGAGGCGGAGCTCTCAGGAGTCTCCGTTATTTTGCAGGTACAGGCGTCCGGTTCCAGTCTCGGAATTGTAACTCTCCCGCAGGACATCAGAAAACCCCAAAACAGGTAACAAAGCTAATAAATTAATGCGGCCAGCTACCTCTCGGCATCTCAGTACTAAGGCCGCAGGCGGCCAAGTACGTCCCGTCCGAGAGCCACTCGAATCTGGGAATATAGCTTTGGGGGTGACTTCCTTGACCCCCGTCTCGTTGTTCAATCGGACGGCCACAGTAAAAAGGCCCCGATAAAAAATCTCCTCCTATGCCCGCTTGGGAACAGGCCGAAGGGCTTTCTTCCCAGCCAAGAGGAGCGGATACTGGGTCCAGCGGTTGTACCGCTTGTTTCTTTGATGGTCTGGGAAGAGACTATATAAAATTTAGTTCTCCAGTCCTTCCATTTGTTCTCTTTCCCAGCGTCATCATATAACGGGTGTGGCTGGTCAGAGTAAACCAGCCGATCCCGCTTGGATTGGGAGTCTTGCTCAAGTAATGCATGTGAGCAAACGCCTTGAACCTGGGCTCCACCTACAGCATCTCACAGGCGACAACGTAGCCCAAAATGTTGACCCAAGAGTTGGGGGCTAGTTTCCAGATACCCAGCTGGTATCCGTCCAAAATCCTCTCCACAACCGGATGGAGAGGGAAGCGAAGTCCTGCCTAGATGGCTACTTCGTAGAAGCCAAAGAACTGGTCACCATAGCAGGCCATCTCACGCCAGGTGACCGTGTCTATAGCATCCGGCACGGACAGAAGAAACCCACGTCCCATGACATGGGTAGAAAGAAATTTGGGAAGATCATCCTTCATGATCTTCCGCCTGCCTTCTAGGACATGCAAATAATAAGGCGCACGTTCATGCAGCCTGGAAGCACACGACTCCTCCCAGCCCTCTCCCTTCTCAGCGGAGAGGGACTCTCTGGCAGCTTGAAGGTTTGTTTGCGCCTCCTCCGAGTCAAGGGGGACGTAGTTGGAAGATGAAGACGCAGAGTCATCATCAGAGCTCTCTTCAGAGATGGGGGCCCGCTGGCTGGAACCAGTAGTGTCCTCCCCCTGATCATCATCCGGCACCGATCCACTCAGCCCGGGGTTCTCATACTCTTCGTCACACTCCTCCAAGAATAAGTTGTAATCCCCCGTATTTTTTAAAATATTTTATAAATGAAATTTTATTTTATTTTTAATATTTATTTGTTATTTTCTGGAATTTAATTTCAAAATTTTCAAATTATTAATCTGGGTCAAAAATTATTTGATCAAATTATTTTATGCACCTTTATTCTACAATTTATGTCCAATCAAACAAGCCTAACCCATTTGTTTACTTAATTGACCCATTATTTTTATGAGGCCCAATCTTCCTATTTACCCTACAATTCTCTCCTATAAATACCCCATGAATCCCCAAAATTTTCCCACACAAAAAGGTTAGCCTTATTTTCTTTCTCCTTTGTTTTATTAATTTGTGTAATTATAATTATTGATTTATGGGTTTGATTTTATTGTTTGAAATTAATTTAATTAGTATCAAATTGTATTTTGATGATTAAACTTTATAATTTCAGATTTTATAAATGTCATAATTTTCAGATTTTGTAGATTTTATAACCTAGGGTTTTTAATTATTGAAAATCATGATTTTAGGGTTTTTATGAACAATTGATTTAGGGTTTTTATAGTAATGATGTTTTAAAATTTTGGTGATTATAACTAATGATTAGTTTAAATTAATTCCAGATTATTTTGAACATGTAAATTCGTGTTTTAATTTTAATATTTCCGTTCGTTAATATTAATTCTGTTTTAATCCCGATACGGTTCTGAACTCATCCGATTTTGATGAAAAAGTAGTGTTTTTCATGTGGAAACAACGTTTTAAGAAAGACTTTGGTAGTGAGCACCACCCTCTCGTGGCCAAATTCAGCCTCTAAATATGATTTTCAGGCGGTTTTTTGAATTTAACGAAGTTTTTTTATACTTAAAATATTATCCTTGAGTTTGATTAATAAAATTAATTATGTTTAAAGTTAATTAAGCAAAAATATATGTTTTTATTGAAGTTTTAAGTGCTGAAAATAGTTTCTAAGTATTACTTTTGATGTTTTATAAAGACCCATTAAAAAGGGAGATTATTAGGGGTTTTTAAATAATTTTAAGATTTTTATTAAACTTTAAACTTGCTGTAACATGTATAAGAGTGTATTTTAAGGTTTTTATGAAGAAAATTTAAAGAACTATATATAAGCCTTTAATTTTAACTAAAGGTAAGGTTTTAAAGTGTTGTTTGATTTGGATTTTGAAGGTTTTAAACTAAGTTATTATTTCTGTAAATTTGATTATTGATTGAGATTTTGTTGTCTGGTTTAGGAGAAGACTTTATAGAAGGTGTTTTTAGTTGGAAAAGTGGTTTACCAATTCGTTTATTCAAGGTATGTATGAGTTACAAAACCTTGTCTTTAGAAGCATGTTTAGGAACGTAACGAGAACTTAGTATCATGTATAGAGAAGACTGGAATGATTGTTTGGTTATACATTGTGATTTCCGTATGATGTGCACTATTCTACTTTGTAAATATTATTTATGCATTAACTTTTCAAGATGCGCTTAGAGGTACAGATATGTGAATATGTGGAATGATTTATTTATTACTCATTCATGATTATGCAAACAGGATGAGTAAAGGAAGAATTCAAGTCTTATAAGACGAGGTTAAAGTTTTGGGGTGCCTTATGCACTTAAGGTGTTTATACACCGAGGTAGTTAAAGGAATAAATAATAAATGTTGCTTGTCACTAATAAATCAAGAATTGAAATTGGAAAGTTGTTTTACTTGATTGAATTGGTATTAGATTGATTGTATTATTTGCATATGAGTCATCACCAAGTCTAAACCTTTAAATCACGTAAAGTGCAAGATGGATGAACAATAAAACTCTGGATTGGTGCACTTCTAGAGTAATGACAATCAGGGGTTGGGGTACACGGGGCATTAGGCGTGTACTTTTATCGAGGCCGTCTGATCTACGAGTCTCCTATTTCAAATATTTTTTTTTAAAACTAGGAGTTAGGTGAGATCTCATACTAACTACGGTCACGGAGTCGCGCCCGTGGTCGTTGGATGTTTATTGATGTTTCCAAAAGGAGGCATGGGATTTTTCTTTTATTGATGTTTCAAATGGGACATGGTTAGACAACCTTGTCTATTGCTAAATCCAATGAAGTAAATAAATGAGTTAGTTAACATTAACTAGTGAGGTCTTAATAAATTTGATGGTTGAGTCATGTGTTGAGTCTATAATTTAATGATGCTTATGCTTGATTATTAGTAGCATGTTAGGTATTTCTTAATTTATTTTCGCATCTTGTATGTACTCAGCTTTGCTGATTGCGTGCTTTTGTATGTGTCTTTCTTTGGTCATGGCCTTCGCCTTTCAATGACCCTATGACGATCCAATTTTTACACTTGTAATATTGGGGAGCAGATTAATCACAGGTTCTTACACACGCAGCATTCGCATCAGGGTTGTTGGATTTTGAGTGGAGAGTTGGTTATTATTCGCAGTTTATTTATTTTCATAAATTTGAATTTTATTAAACTCTGGTTTATTTATTTACTACTTTTGTGGGGTTTTGAATAAGGGCCTTAATGGTTCCAAGTTGTATGATTTAATTTGGTTTTGGTTATTGGTTTTGAAAATTATGTATATTTGTTTTAGTTTTTCCACTGCTATTTTCTGAAAAAGCCTTAGCGTTTGAACACGTGGCGGTAGCACGCCAGTAATTCTCTTGGAATTGTTTAGGTTATTCACAGGTTTTTAAGGGAGAATTATTGGGGTGTTACATGAGTCATTGGGGGTGCTGCCGGTGCTAGGGGGTTCGCTACTTATTTCCGAGACAGGCGCCCTAATGGAGCCGTCAGAAAAAACAGTCTCACTGTTCGAATGGTACCAAGAACCATCCGTCCTATATCTCCTTGTCGTCTGCTTTGTTCTGGCCATCGTGTCCTGTAGGGGCACATACATTGTTGGATTTGGAGATGTACTTAAAGGAAAGTTCTCGAACAAGCATTCGACACTCCTTGTTCTAGATTCAGCCGTCCCCGGTGACCGACTGATCACTAATCTAGCCCGTGCCGGGTGCATTTGGGAAACCATTTTTTATCAAGAAAAAATGCAAAGAAATAAGTAAAGAAGAGATCAGGCGGTTACCTTAGAAGAAGGTAACAAGAGTCGTCGGTCTGGGGCGTCTGGTTGAGCAGGCGAACTAAGAGGGCCGACTGTCGGATGCTGAAGAAGTCAAAGTCTTTGCAAGTTAAATTCAAAGATTCACGCAAATGTGAATGCAAGGGAGGTTAACTCCTCTATTTATAGAGGGGGTAAAATGTTCAGGGTAAAACCCTAAAACTAAGTGAACACTAAAAAGTAACTTTTAGGCCATTCATAGCCTGACACTTGTCACAGGCGTCATGTGCCAAGCACGTGACCCCTGTGAAGGGAAAATGTTTTGGGTATTTTATACCCTGCCAAGTGGCCCAATCAAAGTTTGACATGTGTCACTAGAAGGGGCGCCAACTCGGATCTTCCAGACGGTGACACGTGTCAAGCAGATATAGCTCCTGATTTGGGTTATTAAAATAGTGGACCAATGAGAGAGCAACACGTGTCACCCTAGGAGGCGCCCAAATGTCACTCATATGTCCCTTCTCAAAAGGCGGCCTTCAAGGCCCAAACTTTGAGGGCGCCGCAAAGCGAGGTGTCCTAATCCCTAGGTCATCAAACCCTAGGGAGGGCACACTTCCCAAGGACCCTATAAATAGGGACATTCCCCTCATTTATGAGGACACGATACGTTAATTATTGCAATTATTACTGAGTTGTCGTTCTCAAGAAACAGACAGCACCTGTGCTTGGAATCCGAGCAGATAACTTAATTTTCGCACGTTTTATTCCATCACTTTACTAACTTAATCGTCGGAGGCAGACCACCGACCATCCGGTGGTCCGTTTGTTTTGCAGGTACAGGCGACCTTGTGAATCCATTCTTGAGCTGTAACTCTCCCGAGGGACACGAAAAACCCCGAAACAGGTAACATAAATGCAAAGTGATTAATTTTTTTTTTTTTAAAAAAAGGAATTTCCATTTTATTACCGGTTTTTGTAGGTTTCCACCGGAAAAATTACCTTTGGTCACTTGAGTAGTACCCATTTTGCAACTTCCCAAAATTGGGTACTCAATTTGCAACAAAGGCCATAGTTTAGTACCCAACTTTTACATTTTTTTTTTGGAAAATATGAATTTTATTGCCAAAATAAGAAAGTTACAACTTACAAGAAGCTAAGTTGTAACAACACCAAACATCACAGACCAAAAAGGCCAAACCAACACCAACAGTCCAAGAATCTACCCAAACCACCTTCTAGGAAGGGTGCTTGAGAGAAACAAGGACACCTACTGGACTCAAGCTCACATCCACCTTCTAGGAAGGGTTTTGAGAGCCAAGACCAGACAAGAACACCTAAGACAAAACCAACACAAAAAATAGACAAAAAAAGCAGCTGAAAACACCAAAACTAGCTAAAACCAGCAAACAAAGAAACAAGAGCAGCTAAAAAACAAGAGAAAAACACCAAACTACCAGCTGCCAAAACAAAAAGGCAACACCAGCACTCAAGCTGCAGCAAACTTGCTGTCAAACTTGCTGACCAGAAACAGCAGCAAACCAGAAACAGCAACAGCAAACCAGAACAGCAGCAGCAGCACCTGACTCAGCAACTGCAGAAACAACAACAGTCTGCCAGAACAGCAACTGTAGAAACAGCAACAATGCAGCCAATGCCAAAGCACCTGAAAATCAGCTGCCACCCAGAATGCAACAGTCTCTCTTTTGCTCATCTAATCTAATTTCACAAGTTTAAGTGAGCCTTTTATTGTTTCCTTATGTTCCTTATTCCCTTAATTTATCTAAGGATAATATTTTATGGTTTAATTCAAAGATTAGAAAGTAGAAAAACAATATATTCTTGAGGAACAATAACAAAATATTATGTTAGGTTGAAAATAAATCTTCATTGTCTTAAAACCCTTTTACATCTATTTCGAATATATTTGTTCACACAATTTAGAAATAGTTCATGCATTATAACTGTTTTTATCCTCCGATTTTTTACTTGCACCACTTTTATTTTCATTGTCTCCTAGGCCATTTTTGAAGAGGAGTGAGAGAGAGAGAAAAATAAGAGGCACCCATGTGGGTAGGAGAGAGATAGAGAGAAAGAAATGTCAAAAATAGAAAGTGTTGCAAGTAGTAAACAATTTCCAAATGGGAAAGTATATTATCCTATTCACTTGAACTGAATTATATTTTTACTTGATTTAACATGTGTTTTGTTGAGCCTTATAATTAAGAAACTTAATTAATCCCAACTAAATTGCTTGACGACATGAATCCAAGTTTAGACTAGCATACAATAAAAAGAAGAAAAAAAAAGTGGGAGGCGTGTGTGCGCCTACACGAGTAAAAAAAAAAACTCACAAGAAATGACTCAATTGCAAGGCATATCCATATACTCAAATGCTACTTTCTCTGCTCAACTCCATTTGAAAATAGAGTGAGAGAGAGAGAGAGAGAGAGAGGAGGGTAAATAGAGAAGAAGGGTGTTTAATTTCATTATAAAAAAAATTGTGGGTTTGAAAAGTTTAGTTGAATAATTGGATTGATGACCTTAGTGGGATTTCACTAGATTGGGATGTTTTTTTTTTTCTTTTATTCTTCAATTGCAATGTGATAGCTATGCCAGAATTGTGACGCCCTTGTCGGATTGTCTTAACTTGGTAAGATGCTTGCCAGAAGTGTATGTTGGAACATGGAAGAACTAAGTTTAATGAACTGTGAATGTTGAGAGGAAGATGAAGGAAAGTGAAAAATTAAAAGGAAATGCTACAGTCATGATTTAATCTGAGTTGTGAATTTTGGAATCTAAGGGTTCTTACTACTTTTCACCCTTCTCAGAGTTCTCGCTGTCCTTTTATTTATAAATTTTTTATTTATTCTGTAACCACTTTCCAGTTCCCATGTCATATACCACATGCATATTGTAAGATGTACTAAATTTCGCAATGAATGCTTCCAGGCTATAGAAAGGATGGGCAGATTCATATCAAATAATGATGACCTGTTGGTCCTATCCTGTGATGAAGATTTTGAAGACTGTGTGCCATTGTTGGAGAAAGGTTACAACTTTACTGTATCGTTTTGTGTCATTTTAAAAATTGTTTGGAGCTTTAAAATGAGGTTCCAATCCAACTATTGTTGAGGTATTTGTTTGCAGGACTTGCTGTTTATAGTTCAGAGCTTCTACTCAATGGAGTAATTACTCAGCGACTTGAATATGAAAGGTAATTTTGTCATACAATT
The DNA here is from genome assembly GCF_001683475.1 of Chenopodium quinoa. Classification (NCBI taxonomy): domain Eukaryota; kingdom Viridiplantae; phylum Streptophyta; class Magnoliopsida; order Caryophyllales; family Amaranthaceae; genus Chenopodium; species Chenopodium quinoa. The sequence goes on along the minus strand of NW_018744187.1, from coordinate 165,879 downwards.
GTATTCTTCCGAAGATCAGTTAGTTTGTGTTAAAAAGAGGAAGAAAAAGAAAATCGTAACTGCTATGAAATTTGGCTCTATTCTTGTAATTATGTGGACCTGGTGGTTTTGCCCAGTTAATTGAATAAGAACTGAATGTTTAGATTTTTGGCATGCTAAATTTTAGCTAAAAGCTCCTTGATTTTGATTGTTTTTATTTATTTGTATGATTATATTTATGTGTTTTCAATTTCAGATATCGTCTCTTTGTGGCTAATGTAAAAAAAAACTCGCTCAACGTTATGGCTAAAGAAGGGTGGAGAACAGTTTCTTCCTGTTACCAGAACTTAGTATACCCTTGAGTAACTTTGTATATTCTTGTACGAGTTGTACCCTTTTCATGTTTGTGCAGCCTGCTAATGTAAATAGTTGCATTCGCTTTATTTGTTCTATTGAAGTGCCCTTTTGTATTTCTTCTCCGTCTTAGCTTCAATCTATTTGTTGATTCTTTGTTCTTGGCTCCCAATTAGCAAACCTGTGAAGTCTACTTTGTGTTTCATCCCCATCTTAGGTTTAATATATCTGTTAATTCTATTGTTCTTGGCTCACAATTTACAATTTCAGAGAAGGTAGTTTTTAATTTCAATGGCGATGGTGATGATATTGTATACGTTTGTGAATCTTCATTTATGAACACTTCATTTCACTATATTAGTTACACTCGGGTTATTGAGTTACATGTTCATTCAAGTCTTACTAGTAAATTGCGTTATCTTCGCACTATTCTGTTATTAGCTTAGACTATTTTAATTTAAAAACCTATCTTGGTCTCACTTAGCAATAATAAAGGCAAAAAACGGTTGAATCCATGAGAGGCGTGGAATCAACCATTGTTAAATAAGTTAGATTAATATGAGGATTTTGTTAAATAAGTTAGATTAATATGAGGATTTTGATTTGATTTTATCTAGCAATTATAAGTTCTAATCAACTAAAGTTGAATGATGAGAATTATAATAATAGGAAGGTCTGAGGGGGGATATACCATTTTTCGTGACCAAGTGAATAACGACCACCTCGTTATGATGTTGGCTGTCGCAGAAATTTTAGCGACCGTTTTTGCTATTTTCAAAGACCGTCAGTGTCGGTCGCAATTTGGCCGAATTTCAGTATTGCAAAATGAAAGATATAAGCAAACAATTAAAATATACATATCAGCCAACAAAATAAATATATCAGCCAACTAAAGAATCATATAAGTCAAATGATGTCTGATATTAAAAAAAAAAAAAAGAAAAAAAAAAAAACCTACCAGCCAACAAAAAAATATATATTAGCCAACTCAAAAACAACCATATCAGCCAACATATAAAACCTATCAGCCAACAAGTAAAATATATTAGCCAAGCCTCTTGCACCATACAGTTCGTATGTCCGTCCGCACGCAATACGATCTCTATTTAAAAACGGCTGGATACACATTATTTATCCTAACTATGGCTGATTTACTTTTAGCCCAACTATTGTTATTATCTAATAATCCTAACTATTGGGGTGTTTTCCAAGAGTAGTCCCAGTTGACAACTGGGGACCTGTTAAATAAGTTAATTTTTTTTTAATAATGATATAGCATTGTTGACCTAGAAAAAACTTAGGTTGACCTGTCTTATTTCCTTTCCATCTTAAAAAATTTGCCACGTTACTCTCTTTCTCACTCACTCAACTACTCTCTACAAAAAATGGAAGCCCTCCATCATTGCTTCCTCTCTTCCATTAAATCATCTCAACCATAATTTACTTTCCAAAATTGGTAAAATTTCACAACAACTGGGTTTCTGATAACTTGTTGTTTGGTATGATTTTAGGGTACTTTTGAACTTTGTTTTCATTATTATTCGACATCAAAGTTCATTATTTATCCTATCTTTATGCAAATATTGTATCATCCATGCATGCTTCACGGGTTGTTTGTGTTTTTGATGTAATGTAGTTTCTTTTAGCACTATGGATGCACGGGTTAATAGGTCATTACTACTAACCTAAACCAACTTAGAAATTTATATATCTAAACTTACACAAAACTAGTTAGTGGCAAGTAAAGAGTCGAACCACGAAGACTAAGTGTATCAATCTATGCTAATTAGACTAGTAGGATGGTCGAGAATAGACAGATGTATACCTAAACACTACTTAGAGAAAACAACAAAAACTAGGGAAAGTGAAATCTGATTAGGGGATTTTGCTCCCACCAATCGGAATGCGCCACGTGGGCCAATCAGGTCCTGCCAAGTGTCCCCCAGTTGGAACTGTCAGGGCTTGCCACGTGGCACACGCTTATCCGTCCACTTTGGACCTATTATGTCATGACACGTGGCATACTCCATGCCTAATGGAGAAACCGGCCACCCAGGCCCAACTTCCGAGGGAAGCCCAATCAGCCCTAGGTTAACCTAAACCTAGGATTGGCACGTTTCCCAAGGTTATAAATACCTCCCTTAATCCTCATTAAGGGAGATTACATGAATTACATGAAGATTACGCTAAAAAAAACTCACATTAAACACTCTCACCTAGAGAGACCCAATCACTTTAATTTCCGCATTAATTACTCCTTAATCAAGTACTAACTAGACCGTTGGAGGCGGAGCTCCCACCACCAGGAGTCTCCGTTGTTTTGCAGGTACAGGCGTCCGGTTCCAGTCTTGGAATTGTAACTCTCCCGCAGGACATCAGAAAACCCCGAAACAGGCAAGGTTTGAATGGGGGCCGGATGCCGAGGCGGCCTTCTAGAAATTGAAAGTTCACTTGCATTCCTTGTCGAGGCTGGTCAACCCTTTGCCCAAAGAAACACTCTACATGTACCTGGTCGTCTCTGATCATGCGTTAAGCGCTGTTCTCCTTGCTGAAAGAGACGGTTGTCAGCTCCCGGTCTACTTTGTCAGTCATGTACTGAAAAATGCCGAGTTGAGGTATCCCTTAGTGGAGAAATTTGGTCTTGCACTCTTCATGGCTGTTAAAAAATTGAAGCCTACTTTTTGGCACATGCAGTCGTCGTGTGTACAGACCAACCTATCAAGCGGCCACTGACCATCATGGAGTCGTCAGGCCGAATGATCAAATGGGCCATAGAAATACAGAGCCTCGAAGTTACTGTCGAGCCTAGAAAAGCAGTGAAGGGGCAAGCCTTTGCTGACTTTATTGTTGAGATGACTCGTCCTCCTGACTCTCAAGTTACAGACCAAGTCTGGAAGGTATATGTGGACGGAAGCTCTACTTCAAATAGTTGTGGAGCAGGCGTCATATGTCAGTCGCCAGAGGGCGACAGGTACGAATATGCGTTACGCTTCATTTTTCAGGCCTCAAACAATGAGGCAGAATATGAAGCTTTACTAGCCGGAATCCGCATGTGCAAGGCGGCAGGGGCAAGAAAAATAGACGCCTGTTCCGATTCACAATTGATAGTGAGTCAGTACCATGGCGAATACGAAGCAACCCATCCGACCATGATCAAGTATTTACAGGCGGTCCGACAAGCAGTCGGCTCCCTTGAAGATTTCCATCTCATCCAAGTGCCGAGATCATAAAACAACCAGGCGGATGCACTTTCGAAATTAGCATCATCCGCCTCCTGTGATACTCCTCGAACTGTTTTTTGGGAAGTAATGGTTAGGAGAAGCATTGAGGAAGAACCTATTGCAATCCTAGACAGAAGCTCAACCTGGATGGATCCAATCAGGGCATATCTGACAAACGGTACCCTGCCGGATGATCATCAACAGGCGGCAGCACTGAAAAAGCGAGCAACCAGTTTTGAAATAATAAAGGGAGAACTTCACAAAAGGGGGTACCTTCAACCCTTCTTAAAGTGTGTTACTCCAGAAAAGGGACGAGAGATTCTAGACGATCTTCACTCTGGTTACTGTGCTTCTCATATAGGCGGTAGGACGCTTGCTCAACGGGCAAGGCGGCAGGGCTACTTTTGGCCTACTTTAGAAGCAGATGCAATGGAGATGGTGAAAAAATGTGACAAATGCCAAAGGTTTGGCAAGCTAATTCACCGTCCGGCTACTGACCTCACTACCATTCATAGCCCACTACCGTTTGCTAAGTGGGGCATGGATATTCTAGGTCCATATACGCCTGCTACAGGCGGAAGGAGGTACATACTTGTTGCCGTCGACTACTTCACTAAATGGGTAGAGGCGAAGGCTGTAAAGGGAATCAAGACGAAGGATGTAATTTCATTCATTTGGAAAAATGTCATCACTCAGTTCGGGGTTCCCATGTCTATGGTTTTTGATAATGGTCCCCTATTTGAGACGTCTGTTCTCAAAAGCTGGTTGGGTGACCAAGGAATTGCACACTACTTTGCATCTGTCGACCGTCCACAAGCAAACGGCCAGGTAGAAGCCTTTAAAATCATCTCAGACGGTCTCAAGAAAAAGATTGAACGAGCAGGCGGCCTATGGGCGGATGAACTACCACATGTTCTCTGGGCCATTAGGACGATTGAAAAAGGGGCGACTGGAGAAACTCCATTCCTCCTAACTTATGGTACGGAAGCTGTTCTTCCAATAGAACACTACGAGCCGACTCTTCGAGTAATGCTTTATGACGAACAGGCAAACTGGGAAGCCATGCGCCTGGCATTAGACTCACTTCCTGAAAGGAGGGGCAATGCTGTCTTGCGCCATGAAATTTACCGCCTGAGAATGACTAGATCATACAACAAAAAAGTGCACAGGCGTCCACTCAAAGTTGGGGACTTTGTACTTAGAAAAATGGAAGCAGTTGGTAGGGCTAATGAGTCTGGCAAACTAACTCTCAACTGGGAAGGACCCTACCGAATCTATAAAGAGGTCAGGGACGGTACCTACCAGCTGGAAACACCAGACGGACAACCGTTGCCTCGAACTTGGAATGTAGATAATCTTAAGAAATATTTCTTTTGAATGATGTAAATAGTCAAGGGCTACTTAATAAAAGTTTGCATACTTAATGTTCAATTTTGTACTAAGAGGGGCATGCCTGCTGAAAAACAGTCGGCTACTCTCCATGTTTATTTTTATTCTTACCCAAGAGGGGCATGCCGTCTGTACCTTTACAGTCGGCTACTCTCCATTGAGTATTTTACTCCATCTTCAGAGGGGCATGTCGTCTGTACCTTTACAGTCGGCTACTCTCCATTGAGTATTTTACTCATCTTCAGAGGGGCATGTTGCCTGTACCTTTACAGTCGGCTACTCTCCATTGAGTATTTTACTCTATCTTCAGAAGGGCATGCCGCCTGTACCTTTACAGTCGGCTACTCTCCAATGTGTATTTTACTCTATCACCATAGGGGCACGCTGTCTGGACATATAGTCGGCTATTCTCCATAGAAGAGGGCCGACTGGTACCAAACACACAGCCACCCCCCTTATACTTAGCTAAAAAAGATTAGGCCCTGGCCGACCCTGTGCCTAAACAGGCGGCTACCCTCCTCTTACTTAGCACCTACGTTCACCAAGAACTAACCAAGGCCACAGGCCGAATGATCAGACCAGGCGCCAAGCCAACTGATCCAATCTTCAAAACTAATACGACATGTCCCAACATCATAGCAGGCGTCCGGCGGCATCCCTCCGGATGAAATTCGTCGCATAGAGCAGCTCCCTTTTGGGTGGAACATTGCTCTATAAACTAATTACACGGCACCTATACGACTGTCCCCAAAGGCAACCACGTAGCCGTTTTTGAGACAAGGATAACTCTATCACTAACCAAACCAGTGGTAGCAGTTGACATCTGAGTCAGATGACCGCCTGTATTACTTGGGATAAATGCAGGGGGTACCTCTTGAGTTAATAGCCAACAAACATTGGCGAATCAAAAGGATCAGCCGGTATCCGCCGCCTGGTACCTTTACTACTCAAGCAGGAGTGACGGCGACTGAGTAACTCCAAAGTTAACTCATAGTCACTCTCTAAAACTTAGTATGGAGCCTAAAAGGTATGAGTCGTCCGCCTGTTTTTAGCAAACAGGGGCTCTCAACCACTACTCCTGCTAAGTTAACAACTTATGAGTTAAAAGCCGACAAACATTGGCGAATAAAGGGGAACAACTGGTACCCACCGCTTGATACCTCTACTACTCAGTTAGTTGGCGACTAGGTAACAATCATGTTTACTTGGTCAAACCACTTTCCTACTTGGTTAATTTTACAAATGACAGGACCGCCTACCTAAAGGGGATCCAGTCTTTAAAATGGTTCGAATACCGATTGGATAAATGGCCGACTGATCGTCTAGCCTGGAAACAGACAACCAGTCGTCCAGGGGCATAGGCGGCGTGACTAACTATCCGTACCTGTCTGCAACTATCGGCCATGTAAAACAGTCGGTATAGTGAACAATTGGATATCAGAATATTCAATACTTAAACAAATTTGAAGCAAAACAAAAAAAATTCATTAAAAAGAAGCCGGTCATTAAAGACCGACAAAATATTCAGAGCCCCGGCCCCCTGGCCGGGTAAATACAAAACAAACGGCACGCAGGCCGTGTAAAGAAGACAAAGCTTAAGAAGGGGGCAGATCTTCAATATTAGTAGCTGCCGCCTAGTCAGCACTCTTCTTGCTGGACTCGGCTTCAGCTGCATCCTTCTTTGATGCATTACCCCCAAGCGGCACAAGCGCCACTACCGGCTCCTCCTCCTCCAACGCTTCCTCCAACGCCTCTTCCTCAGCAGCCGCCAGGATCTCTTGATTATATGTATCAGAACACTGGCGGTACGTTTTTTCCCATGAGGCAAAGTCGGCATTGGGGAAGAGGCGGCCCCAAGTCGTGCGCTGGATTTGAGCAGAGTCTTCCATCATCTCCCGGACCAGCTCTTTCTTTTCTTGCTCGGCCTTTTCCGAGAGCTTCTGAGTAAGACTCTTCTCCTGGGTCACCAGGCGTTCCTTTACGTTGGCCAAGGATTTCTCCAAGGCTTTGTATGAGGACATCTTGTGGCGAAGAGGTCTCAGCTCGGCCTTGAGGTTGTTGATGGTCGCCTCCAGCTCGCCATTCCTCTTCTGGGCCGCCTCTAACTGAGCCCGGATAGCGGCGGTAGCCTGCGCCTGATAATAAAGAATATCAATGGTCAGAACTTCATTTTGGGCAATTTGAAACATTGCCTTATCACAGTCAGAGGCGGCCATAGCTTTTGCAGCCTTTACCTCTTTGTTCTTCCGGTCAAGCGGCTTGCGAAGGCCGTTCACTCGGAGCAGGGCCTAAGTAAAAAGGGGAACAGGCGTCAGTTTCCAAACAAAAAAGAAAACAGGCGTCCTGGAATTCAAATACTCAAAAATATGCTAAGTATACCTCAGCAAGGACCCCTGCAATCCCGTCTAGGTCAAGGGTGCCGACACCCCTGACCGCCTCCCTTTCAGCTGGAGGAACGGCCTTGATCATAGACTTGGCCACCTCGACCAAGTCAGGCTCCTGAGGGCCGGCTGCATCAAGCATAAACAAACGGATTAGACCTAGTAAAAAAGGGAGCAAGTTTAAAATTTACAAGGAAAACTTCATACTTCTAGGCGGCCCAGCTGGAGTTTTAGAAGAAGTGGCCGGCTGTTTCTCAGCCGCCGCATGTTTCCTGGCAGAAACAGGAGAGCTCGCAACAGTTGTCCTCCGGGCCTTGGGGTCCGGCTGTTGGGAAGAAGAAGCTCTTGGAGCGCCCGTCTAAAAAAAAAAGAAAAAAAAAACTCACATTAAACACTCTCACCTAGAGAGACCCAATCACTTTAATTTCCGCATTAATTACTCCTTAATAAAGTACTAACTTGACCGTTGGAGGCGGAGCTCCCACCACCAGGAGTCTCCGTTGTTTTGCAGGTACAGGCGTCCGGTTCCAGTCTTGGAATTGTAACTCTCCCGCAAGACATCAGAAAACCCCAAAACATTTGGCGCCGTCTGTGGGGAGAGTACTTCTGAGATGGCATCCAAGTCTGTACCGACTCCTGAAGAGAGGCGTCCCCTAGACGACCCTCAAGTTCAGTCGGACCACGATACTGAGAATGAATTTGAAGTTGAAGCTCACACATCTTCAGACGGGACCCTAAGGGCCCTACGTACCCGTCATACCGAAAGGAGGGAACGGGAACATCTTCATACAGGAAGCGAGCCAGCAGGCGCACCGCCTGTTCGGCAGCAGCCGACTGCTGAGGCCACAGGCGACCAAAAAGTACTCGTCGTAGAGTAATTTGAAGCTCGGGACGCAGTGCAGGGGTACTTGCTCTCGTACCCCTGAAGTAGAGTTCACCTTTGACTCTACTATAAAGAGTCCTTTATCTAGGATCTCTTTCTTAGCCTTGGGGGGAACAGGCGGCATGCTACGGCCGCCTGCAAGAACGGGCGGATTCCTATTCCACCTGTTGAAGCGCTTGTTCAGCTCTGTGTCTGAACTCTCAATGATGAAGAAGGTGCACCGCCAGTCCTTCCATTTGTTTGCTTTACCTCTCGTCATGAGGTAGCCCCTGTGGCTCGTCAATTGATACCAGCCGGTACCGCCTGCCTTAGGGGTCCGGCTGAGGTAGTTCATGTGGGCGAAAGCCTCGAAGCTCGGCTCCACCCCGGTGCAGTTCGCACCCGGCCACATAGCCGAGTACGTTGACCCAGGAGTTCGGGGCTAACTGCCATAACCCCAACTCATACCCATCCAAGATCCGCTGAACAGCCGGATGTAATGGGAAGCGCAGCCCAGCCTTGATGGCCGCTTCATAGCAGCCAAAGAAGGCGCTATCATAACTGGTACCAGCCGGCCAGACGACTGTGTCTTCTGGATCCGGCACAAACACTAAAAAGTCGGGGCCCATTGTGTGGTTTGCGATAAAGCTCTCCACTTTCTCTTGCATGGCTGTGATCCGGCCCCGAGGTACCGTGCAGTAGTAGGGGGTATTTTGCTCTCGGTAAGAGGCGGATGGCTCCGCCCAATCGTCCCCCTTCTCAACTGCGTGAGAAAGTCTCGCCTCTTGCAGGCGACTGTTTTTCTCTTCTGTGTCCAGAGAAGCATGGCCAGAAGAGCTAGACTCGAAATCGTCCTCTGACGAGTCCGAAGAGGACGACTCCTCCCCTCTCCTGGAGGGGCCCGCCTCCTCTCCTTCAAAAGGAGCAGGAGAGAATGAAGAATTGTCAACTGTGAAATGGGAAGGGGTCACTTTGATTCCTCCCTCAGAACAGCCGGCTTTCAAGCCGCTTTGTTTCACTTCCACATCTGGCGCCTGGTCAGATGTTTCACTAATCGGCACCCTGTGGGAGGAGCCGTCTGAATTTGAGATCCTGGCATTCTTTTTTGTTCTGGCCATCATGCTCTACATAGACACAGATATAGTCGGACTTTGTATAAAGGGCAAAGATGGGTCCGGAAAAGGGCAGGCGGCACTCCTAGTCCTAGATTCAGCCGTCCCCGGTGACCGGCTGATCACTAACCTAGGTCGTGTCGAGTGCTTTCGTGGTGCCATTTCAAAAAAGAATAAAATAAAGAGAAAATTAAGAGTAAGAGAACCGAAGGTTACCTGAACGAGTGACGATTGATGAAATTCTGAAAATTCTGTGCAGTCGGCTTGTCAGAACGACAGGTAGGCAGAAAGGGTCCAAAATGTCAGAGCAAGTTCAGGGGTCCGAATGTTCTCTCAAAAGTTCTCAAGTGAAAATGACTGAAGTCAACACTCCCTTATATAGGCGGAGTGAGAAGGTGAAGGGTCACTTCCAGAATTCAAAATTTGGGCGGGAGAATCTCTCGGCCTTCCGCCGAGTGACACCTGTAGCAGGCCGTCGCCTGTTACAGTGCGACACCTGTCACAGGTAACACGTGACCAGTCACGTGCCACCTGTGAGGGGCAAATGATTAGGGGATTTTGCTCCCACCAATCGGAATGCGCCACGTGGGCCAATCAGGTCCTGCCAAGTGTCCCCCAGTTGGAACTGTCAGGGCTTGCCACGTGGCACACGCTTATTCGTCCACCTTGGACCTATTATGTCATGACACGTGGCATACTCCATGCCTAATGGAGAAACCGGCCACCCAGGCCCAACTTCCGAGGGAAGCCCAATCAGCCCTAGGTTAACCTAAACCTAGGATTGGCACGTTTCCCAAGGTTATAAATACCTCCCTTAATCCTCATTAAGGGAGATTACATGAATTACATGAAGATTACGCTAAAAAAAACTCACATTAAACACTCTCACCTAGAGAGACCCAATCACTTTAATTTCCGCATTAATTACTCCTTAATCAAGTACTAACTTGACCGTTGGAGGCGGAGCTCCCACCACCAGGAGTCTCCGTTGTTTTGCAGGTACAAGCGTCCGGTTCCAGTCTTGGAATTGTAACTCTCCCGCAGGACATCAGAAAACCCCGAAACAAAATCCAATTACATCAATACATCAACAACAAAATTGCAATTAGGTGAAAAATGATCTCAATTAGGAACGACCAACACACTCAACTCACTCCAGCGCAATTAAGCATGCTAATTATCCTACTAAGCTAACTCACTCCCGTGCAACTAACCTAGCATAGAAATGGAAGAATCTATACTCTCAAACAACAAGTAAAATATATTAGCCAAGCCTCTTGCACCATACAGTTCGTATGTCCGTCCGCACGCAATACGATCTCTATTTAAAAACGGCTGGATACACATTATTTATCCTAACTATTGCTGATTTACTTTTAGCCCAACTATGGTTATTATCTAATAATCCTAACTATTGGGGTGTTTGCCAAGAGTAGTCCCAGTTGACAACTGGGAACCTGTTAAATAAGTTAATTTTTTTTTTAATAATGATGTAGCATTGTTGACCTAGAAAAAACTTAGGTTTACCTGTCTTATTTCCTTTCCATCTTAAAAAATTTGCCACGTTACTCTCTTTCTCACTCACTCAACTACTCTCTACAAAAAATTGAAGCCCGCCATAATTGCTTCCTCTCTTCCATTAAATCATCTCAACCATAATTTACTTTCCAAAATTGGTAAAATTTCACAACAACTGGGTTTCTGATAACTTGTTGTTTGGTATGATTTTAGGGTATTTTTGAACTTTGTTTTCGTTATTATTCAACATCAAAGTTCATTATTTATCCTATCTTTATGCAAATATTGTATCATCCATGCATGCTTCACGGGTTGTTTGTGTTTTTGATGTAATGTAGTTGCTTTTAGCACTATGGATGCACGGGTTAATAGGTCATTACTACTAACCTAAACCAACTTAGAAATTTATATATCTAAACTTACACAAAACTAGTTAGTGGCAAGTAAAGAGTCGAACCACGAAGACTAAGTGTATCAATCTATGCTAATTAGACTAGTAGGATGGTCGAGATATAGAGAGATGTATACCTAAACACTACTTAGAGAAAACAACTAAAACTAGGGAAAGTGAAATCCAATTACATCAATACATCAACAACAAAATTGCAATTAGGTGAAAAATGATCTCAATTAGGAACGACCAACACACTCAACTCACTCCAGCGCAATTAAGCATGCTAATTATCCTACTAAGCTAACTCACTCCCGTGCAACTAACCTAGCATAGAAATGGAAGAATCTATACTCTCAAACAACTCACTTCCGCACAATTGATTGAAAGCACAATTAATAACATAGAATTAATTAGCTAGAAAGATTCTAATCCATATAAGCATCATCCACACTCAATAATCAAGAACCAATTACATACTAATCACAATCAATTATTCAATTCATCAACATAACCTTCATCCATTTTCCTAAAACTAAGTCTAAGCTAACATGCTGAACAAAAGCGTAGAAAACAAAGTAAAATAAGAAATAAAGCAAGAATCCAAAAACTAATCTAATTAAATACTCAAATCAACAAGCAAATAAGCAAAAACAAGAATTAAAGGAAAGATATAAATTAAAGATGAGAGAAAGTTGGAAAGGCTCATTGAGTATATGAGAAAAGAATCCACAAATTGCTTCTTCAACCTCTCAAAATTCCATGAAAATTCAAGCTTCCTCTCTCTAAAACTACTCCTAAACTAGAGAGAGCTAGAGAATCCTAATCTAACCCTAAGAGAGAGGAAATAAGAGAGATGCCTAAAACTAATCTAAGGTGAATTAATTGTTACTAAAATTTTTATAGAGAAATAACCCCAAAAATGGGTATTTATAATACAAGAAAATCAAACCCCAAAAATGGGTATTTATAATACAAGAAAATCAAAGAGAAAAATGAAATAAAAATAAGTGAAAAATAAATTAAAGAAAAGAAAGGAAATAATAAAAATAATGTAATGAATAATAAAAGGAAAAGAAAGTAAACAAAATTCCCCCAAAACAAAAGTCAGACCAAAGAATTCCATTGTCTTCCTCATTCCTTGGGCTCATCTGATTTCATCATCAAAACTCATCAACATGATGCAACTCATATAATAGATTAGCTAAGCTCAGCCCAATTGAATGGACAAGAATTGGATTGATTAGCTCAGAGAAAATCCAAGGAAGAAAGGAATTCTCAAGAGAATAACCAATGGAATAGTAACAATGACAGACTAGAATTTAGAGAGAGAAAGAGAGATAAGTAGGGGAAGATTGTTGTCATTTCATTGATTATAAATGTATTACAATCTAGAGACTATATAAATAGCTCATTTCTTACAAAGCAAGATAACTTAACAGAAATAAAAAAAAAATTAAGAAATTAATCAAGGAAATTAAGAGAATCTTTCTGTTATAACATAATATAAAATATCTTCTCATTCATTCCCCTTAGCAGCTCTTCCCAAATTGGCATCTTCCACTCTGGTATTCAGTTGAGAATTATGTTGCAGTTTTTCCATCTCAGTAGCCATTTCCATCTCACGTGCTTCCAGTTTGCCATGCAATGTAATAAGTCAGCTCCCTGAATTCTATGCTTGCATCAATACTCCCTTCTTCAGCTGATCCTCAACCCCAAGGATCAAAATTGGGAAATTGCTCCTCAATTGAGATAGCATCTTCCCAAGTAGCATCCTCTGGTGCTGTATCAGACCACTGTATCAACCATTAAACCACAACATGATTGTGCCTTTTAACACTCCTCTTGTCAATCAAAGAAATAGGATGCTTAGGCAAGGTATTGGTCTGAGGTACTGTTGGCATAGTGGCAGGCTGGTCTATAAGGGGAGTAGGGCCTAAATATTTCTTCAGCTAGGAGATATGAAAGGTGGGGTGAAATCTAGAGTACTAGGTAACTGTAGAGTGTAAGCTACCCTACCCACCCTCTTCAAAATCAGGTAAGGACCAAAGTACTTTGCTGCCAACTTCTGATTAGGTCTAGCTTGTACTGACTGGTATCTGTATGGCTGTAGCTCAAGATAAACCCAATCACCAATCATAATATGCTTATCATCCTGTTGCTTCATTCTATGGTCAGAGAACGGTTTACAAGTTCCTTAAAAATTTGTTGGCGGCTCCCTACTTTCCTTGTCCCTAATCATATTATGGCAGTAGGCACGTTTCAAACAACTCTAACTCAAGTCAAAATTAAAAAGCGAGAATTTCAAGTCAATTAAGAATAAGGGAGCTAACTCAAGTTCATCTTTTGATCATTTTTTGAGAAATCTTAGATAAATAGTTCTAGCAATGGCAACTTACAAGAACTAACAACGAAACCACTTAAGCTCAACTAATTAACACCCAACAATTATAAAATTAGCACATGCAACAAATATTTGTGAATTCATCAATGGTTTCAACCATCCCAAGTAAAACAACTACTCACAAATCATTATAATCTCAACTGCAAAACTAAGCAAGTTAACAACTAAGAACATGAATCAAAAATTAATTTAACATAAACAAGTAATAAATCTAGAAAAGATACATAAATAAGCAGTTAAAGCAATAAAATAAGAGAGAGAGTAAGAAATTCTCATTGATTTTGCAAGAAATAATCAAATCTTCAAGTCTCCTTCCTTCAATTCTTCATATTCCAAGCTTTACTTTCAACAAGTTTTTCCACTTTTTCTTTCTAGAAAATGAGATTTTCTCTCTCTAAAAACCCTAACTTAAGCAAAACTACACTAAGAACTGCCCCATTCAATTCGGATCTAAAAAGGTAGTTATATTACCCCCATATAGAAAGGACGGAGAAAACAAGAAAAAAAGCCCAAAAACAGTCTTGCACGGACGTGCTAACTTTGGCACGGACGTTCAAGAGAGGTAAAAATGAGACAGGACCTACTGCAAAGTCTAGAGCAGGTCTGCATAGACGTGCATATATTGGCACGGACGTGCAGCCTTGTACGAACACGCCATTTTGTTGCACGTCCGTGTAGAAACCCTACATGAACAACTTGACTTTGAGAGGTTGTAATTCTTCGTTTCTCGTCAAAAAATGGACTTGTAACGAGTCTTTGGAAAGCTGTTGAGACGAAATTAATATCCAATTTAAATCACTTCAAAATGTTAAGTAGAACAAAAGTTATGGTTAGTTAAAGTTGACTCTTGTTCGAATAACCCTTCAAAGCTTTCTAGGCTAAAAGCTTTTCATTTTTCTTTAAGGAATTCATCCTTCTTTCTCCACTGCTCTATCAACCAAGCTTGACCTTTTCCATTCTCACTCATGCTTGATCACCGATAAGTGACTTTTATGTCACTTTTAAGTTATTTTATGCTTATTTTTCGGTTTATTTTCTAATAATTTCCCTATTTTAGGCTTTATTTATCTCATTTTCTTATTTTCCTTATTTGATCTTTATTTTGAGTATTTTTGTTGTTTATAAAAGATTTTAGTTTAACCTTTTATTTTACTTCATTTTGTTTTATTATATTACGTTCTACCCTTGTGTTTGTTTTTGGTTGTAGGTGTGTTCGAGTTGATGCTCGATTTTCAAGTTCAAATCAACTTTGGATTCTCAAATTTGATTCATATGTACAATATGAAGAGGCTGCCCCTTTTGCTCTTATCCATCACCACACAATTAATCAAAACTATACCGCACTTCCCTTGCTCCCTCAATTCAGCATTTACCACCAGTCGCCGAACACTAACTCTCAACCCCTGTTTACTGACGCAATTGTCACCTCCAACCACCATGCAACTCACAATCGCCTAGAACCAACACCTTCTTTACCAATCAGCACCCTACAACCAATCGGCCACCGAATTCGCCTAACCACCAGCCGCTTCACTCACAACAACAACAATAATAGTAGCGGAAGCAACCACAATCGAACAGCAACTCTGCCCAACACCACGCGTCATACCACCATAAAGCCCGAGCAGCAACCGAATTCACCAGCACTCGCAACCACCGTCAGCCGCCACAACCACCGCGCACCACCCTCTGCTTTGTAGCTCAACAATCGCAGCAACTCACACTCCAATTAGCCCTAAATTGCAAACCCTTTAGAGCGGGCACTCAGCATTTTTGAAGCGGCCGCTCCTCTTTTCATCAATTTTCATTAGCTCCTTCTAGTCTGAGTGGATGAGATTACAGGGAATTCATCATAGATTGTCTACATCCTGCCATCCCCAAACAGATGGACAATTTGAGGTCCTTAGCATGAGGTTGGAAACTTATCTTAGGTGTATGTGCAATGGAACACCTCAAGATTGGGCTAGGTGGCTGCCTTTAGTTGAATTTTGATACAATACTACCTATCATTTTGCTATCCAAATGACTCCCTATGAAGTTTTGTATGGTTAGAAGCCACCCCTGCATATTCATTACTTAACTGGGTTGAGTAATGTAGATAGAGATGACAGAAGCTTACAGCAAAGAGAGCACACTATTCAGTTGCTGAAAGAGCACTTAGCTAGGACTTAGAACAGAATGAAGCAACAGGATGATAAGCATAGGAGTGAAAGAGAGTTTCTGATTGGTGATTGGGTTTATCTTGAGCTACAGCATACCAGTCAGTACAAGCTAGACCTAATCAGAAGTTGGCAGCAAAGTACTTTGGTCCTTACCTGATTTTGAAGAGGGTGGGCAGGGTAGCTTACACTCTATAGTTACCAAGTACTCTAGATTTCACCCCGCCTTTCATATCTCCTAGCTGAAGAAATATTCAGGCCCTACTCCCCTTATAGACCAGCCTGCCACTATGCCTACAGTACCTCAGACCAATACCTTGCCTAAGTATCCTATTTCTTTGATTGACAAGAGGAGTGTGAAAAGGCACAATCATGTTGTGGTTTAATGGTTGATATAGTGGTCTGATACAGCACCAGAGGATGCTACTTGGGAAGATGCTATCTCCATTAAGGAGCAATTTCCCAATTTTGATCCTTGGGGTTGAGGATCAGCTGAAGAAGGGAGTATTGATGCAAGCATAGAATTCAGGGAGCTGACTTATTACATTGCATGGCAAACTGGAAGCACGTGAGATGGAAATGGCTACTGACATGGAAAAACTGCAACAGAATTCTCAACTGAATACCAGCGTGGAAGATGCCAATTTGGGAAGAGCTGCTAAGGGGAATGAATGAGAAGATATTTTATATTATGTTATAACAGAAAGATTCTCTTAATTTTCTTGATTAATTTCTTAATTTTTTTTTATTTCTGTCAAGTTATCTAGCTTTATAAGAAATGAGCTATTTATATAGTCTCTAGATTGTAATACATTTATAATCAATGAAATTACAACAATCTTCCCCTACTTATCTCTCTTTCTCTCTCTAAATTCTAGTCTGTCATTGTTACTGTTCCATTGGTTATTCTCTTGAGAATTCCTTTCTTCCTTGGATTTTCTCTGAGCTAATCAATCCAACTCTTGTCCATTCAATTGGGCTGAGCTTGGCTAATCTATTATCTGAGTTGCATCATGATGATGAGTTTTGATGATGAAATCAGATGAGCCCAAGGAATGAGGAAGACAGTGGAATTCTTTGGTCTGACTTTTGTTTTGGGGGAATTTTGTTTACCTTCTTTTCCTTTTATTATTCTTTACATTATTTTTATTATTTCCTTTCGTTTCTTTAATTTATTTTTCACTTATTTTTATTTCATTTTTCTCTTTGATTTTCTTGTATTATAAATACCCATTTTTGGGGTTTGATTTTCTTGTATTATAAATACCCATTTTTGGGGTTATTTCTCTATAAAAATTTTAGTAACAATCAATTCACCTTAGATTAGTTTTAGGCATCTCTCTTATTTCCTCTCTCTTAGGGTTAGATTAGGATTCTCTAGCTCTCTCTAGTTTAGGAGTAGTTTTAGAGAGAGGAAGCTTGAATTTTCATGGAATTTTGAGAGGTTGAAGAAGCAATTTGTGGATTCTTTTCTCATATACTCAATGAGCCTTTCCAACTTTCTCTCATCTTTAATTTATTTCTTTCCTTTAATTCTTGTTTTTGCTTATTTGCTTGTTGATTTGAGTATTTAATTAGATTAGTTTTTGGATTCTTGCTTTATTTCTTATTTTACTTTGTTTTCTACGCTTTTGTTCAGCATGTTAGCTTAGACTTAGTTTTAGGAAAATGGATGAAGGTTATGTTGATGAATTGAATAATTGATTGTGATTAGTATGCAATTGGTTCTTGATTATTGAGTGTGGATGATGCTTATATGGATTAGAATCTTTCTAGCTAATTAATTCTATGTTATTAATTGTGCTTTCAATCAATTGTGCGGAAGTGAGTTGTTTGAGAGTATAGATTCTTCCATTTCTATGCTAGGTTAGTTGCACGGGAGTGAGTTAGCTTAGTAGGATAATTAGCATGCTTAATTGCGCTGGAGTGAGTTGAGTGTGTTGGTTGTTCCTAATTGAGATCATTTTTCACCTAATTGCAATTTTGTTGTTGATGTATTGATGTAATTGGATTTCACTTTCCCTAGTTTTAGTTGTTTTCTCTAAGTAGTGTTTAGGTATACATCTCTCTATATCTCGACCATCCTACTAGTCTAATTAGCATAGATTGATACACTTAGTCTTCGTGGTTCGACTCTTCACTTGCCACTAACTAGTTTTGTGTAAGTTTAGATATACAAATTTCTAAGTTGGTTTAGGTTAGTAGTAATGACCTATTAACCCGTGCATCCATAGTGCTAAAAGCAACTACATTACATCAAAAACACAAACAACCCGTGAAGCATGCATGGATGATACAATATTTGCATAAAGATAGGATAAATAATGAACTTTGATGTTGAATAATAACGAAAACAAAGTTCAAAAGTACCCTAAAATCATACCAAACAACAAGTTATCAGAAACCCAGTTGTTGTGAAATTTTACCAATTTTGGAAAGTAAATTATGGTTGAGATGATTTAATGGAAGAGAGGAAGCAATTATGGCGGGCTTCAATTTTTTGTAGAGAGTAGTTGAGTGAGTGAGAAAGAGAGTAACGTGGCAAATTTTTTAAGATGGAAAGGAAATAAGACAGGTAAACCTAAGTTTTTTCTAGGTCAACAATGCTACATCATTATTAAAAAAAAAATTAACTTATTTAACAGGTTCCCAGTTGTAAACTGGGACTACTCTTGGCAAACACCCCAATAGTTAGGATTATTAGATAATAACCATAGTTGGGCTAAAAGTAAATCAGCAATAGTTAGGATAAATAATGTGTATCCAGCCGTTTTTAAATAGAGATCGTATTGCGTGCGGACGGACATACGAACTGTATGGTGCAAGAGGCTTGGCTAATATATTTTACTTGTTGGCTGATAGGTTTTATGTGTTGGCTGATATGGTTATTTTTAAGTTGGCTAATATATATTTTTTTGTTGGCCGGTAGGTTTTTTTTTTTTTTTTTCCTTTTGTTTGCTAATTTCAGACATCATTTGACTTATATGATTCTTTAGTTGGCTGATATATTTATTTTGTTGGCTGATATGTATATTTTAATTGTTTGCTTATATCTTTCATTTTGCAATACTAAAATTCGGCCAAATTGCGACCGACACTGACGGTCTTTGTAAATAGCAAAAACGATCGCTAAAATTTCTGCGACAGCCAACATCATAACGAGGTGGTCGTTATTCACTTGGTCGCGAAAAATGGTATATCCCCCTCAGACCTTCCTATTATTACAATTCTCATCATTCAACTTTAGTTGATTAGAACTTATAATTGCTAGATAAAATCGAATCAAAATCCTCATATTAATCTAACTTATTTAACAAAATCCTCATATTAATCTAACTTATTTAACAATGGTTGATTCCACGCCTCTCATGGATTCAACCGTTTTTTGCCTTTATTATTGCTAAGTGAGACCAAGATAGGTTATTATTTGATAAGTTGTTGATGCTTTATCAAGTTTTCATATTAAAAAAAAATATATTTTTAAATTAAAATAGTCTAAGCTAATAACAGAATAGTGCGAAGATAACGCAATTTACTAGTAAGACTTGAATGAACATGTAACTCAATAACCCGAGTGTAACTAATATAGTGAAATGAAGTGTTCATAAATGAAGATTCACAAACGTATACAATATCATCACCATCGCCATTGAAATTAAAAACTACCTTCTCTGAAATTGTAAATTGTGAGCCAAGAACAATAGAATTAACAGATATATTAAACCTAAGATGGGGATGAAACACAAAGTAGACTTCACAGGTTTGCTAATTGGGAGCCAAGAACAAAGAATCAACAAATAGATTGAAGCTAAGACGGAGAAGAAATACAAAAGCGCACTTCAATAGAACAAATAAAGCGAATGCAACTATTTACATTAGCAGGCTGCACAAACATGAAAAGGGTACAACTCGTACAAGAATATACAAAGTTACTCAAGGGTATACTAAGTTCTGGTAACAGGAAGAAACTGTTCTCCACCCTTCTTTAGCCATAACGTTGAGCGAGTTTTTTTTACATTAGCCACAAAGAGACGATATCTGAAATTGAAAACACATAAATATAATCATACAAATAAATAAAAACAATCAAAATCAAGGAGCTTTTAGCTAAAATTTAGCATGCCAAAAATCTAAACATTCAGTTCTTATTCAATTAACTGGGCAAAACCACCAGGTCCACATAATTACAAGAATAGAGCCAAATTTCATAGCAGTTACGATTTTCTTTTTCTTCCTCTTTTTAACACAAACTAACTGATCTTCGGAAGAATACAATTGTATGACAAAATTACCTTTCATATTCAAGTCGCTGAGTAATTACTCCATTGAGTAGAAGCTCTGAACTATAAACAGCAAGTCCTGCAAACAAATACCTCAACAATAGTTGGATTGGAACCTCATTTTAAAGCTCCAAACAATTTTTAAAATGACACAAAACGATACAGTAAAGTTGTAACCTTTCTCCAACAATGGCACACAGTCTTCAAAATCTTCATCACAGGATAGGACCAACAGGTCATCATTATTTGATATGAATCTGCCCATCCTTTCTATAGCCTGGAAGCATTCATTGCGAAATTTAGTACATCTTACAATATGCATGTGGTATATGACATGGGAACTGGAAAGTGGTTACAGAATAAATAAAAAATTTATAAATAAAAGGACAGCGAGAACTCTGAGAAGGGTGAAAAGTAGTAAGAACCCTTAGATTCCAAAATTCACAACTCAGATTAAATCATGACTGTAGCATTTCCTTTTAATTTTTCACTTTCCTTCATCTTCCTCTCAACATTCACAGTTCATTAAACTTAGTTCTTCCATGTTCCAACATACACTTCTGGCAAGCATCTTACCAAGTTAAGACAATCCGACAAGGGCGTCACAATTCCGGCATAGCTATCACATTGCAATTGAAGAATAAAAGAAAAAAAAAACATCCCAATCTAGTGAAATCCCACTAAGGTCATCAATCCAATTATTCAACTAAACTTTTCAAACCCACAATTTTTTTTATAATGAAATTAAACACCCTTCTTCTCTATTTACCCTCCTCTCTCTCTCTCTCTCTCTCTCTCTCTCTCTCTCACTCTCTCTCACTCTCTCTCTCTCTCTCTCTCTCTCTCTCTCTCTCTCTCCTCTCCCCTGATAATTTTCTGTAGAAAATAATAATGGCAATCCTACTCAACCTTTATTTGTTTCTTGTAAAGATGGAAAATATGGAATCCATTTTCAAATGGAGTTGAGCAGAGAAAGTAGCATTTGAGTATATGGATATGCCTTGCAATTGAGTCATTTCTTGTGAGTTTTTTTTTTACTCGTGTAGGCGCACACACGCCTCCCACTTTTTTTTTTCTTCTTTTTATTGTATGCTAGTCTAAACTTGGATTCATGACGTCAAGCAATTTAGTTGGGATTAATTAAGTTTCTTAATTATAAGGCTCAACAAAACACATGTTAAATCAAGTAAAAATATAATTCAGTTCAAGTGAATAGGATAATATACTTTCCTATTTGGAAATTGTTTACTACTTGCAACACTTTCTATTTTTGACATTTCTTTCTCTCTATCTCTCTCCTACCCACATGGGTGCCTCTTATTTTTCTCTCTCTCTCACTCCTCTTCAAAAATGGCCTAGGAGACAATGAAAATAAAAGTGGTGCAACTAAAAAAACGGAGGATAAAAACATTTATAATGCATGAACTATTTCTAAATTGTGTGCACAAATATATTCGAAATAGATGTAAAAGGGTTTTAAAACAATGAAGATTTATTTTCAACCTAACATAACATTTTGTTATTGTTCCTCAAGAATATATTGTTTTTCTACTTTCTAATCTTTGAATTAAACCATAAAATAATATCCTTAGATAAATGAAGGGAATAAGGAACATAAGGAAACAATAAAAGGCTCACTTAAACTTGTGAAATTAGATTAGATGAGCAAAAGAGAGAAAGGTGGAAGGAAGGAGAGTGAAGAAGAGGTTGAAGTTGTAGTATTAGGATACGTAGGTAAATGAAGGGAGAGAGAAATTATAGGAGATGTATAAACTCAACTCAATATATACTATCCAAAGGAAGGAGGGAACATGAAAGTTTATAATTAAAGGATGTAGTGAATTAAGAGAGTAATAAAGTGTAGAATATGGAAGAGGAATTAGGGAGGGGGGAGACCAAATATCTACCAATATGAATTGCGAGAAATTTAAAATTTGTATTCAATTGTTAGGGAAACACACAGGTTGCAACAAAGACATTAATCTGAGAGGATATGTTTCTTTCGCACAAATTTTCTATTAAGAAACTTGTGAAGCCATAATAGAAGAGCAAGGGTGGAAAAGGATGAAGGAGTGGAATAAAGAGAGCAAGGAAAAGGGTAAGGTAGAGCACTTTAAAGAAAGTGTGTTCTGAAGTATAGTTTTAATACTTAGTATAGTAATACAAATAAGTAACAAAATGTTGGAGAATGAGGGAGAGAGGTAGGGGAAAGAGGGTTGGACTTTTGGTTTGGATGCATTGGAAAGAGGGTTAGCCTTATGGCTTTGATGCATTATAGGTTAATCCTACAGATATTGTATTGCAAAGTTTTAAGAATCAACTTAAGTTTTGCTAAAAACATAAAGCAAAGAAATAGTGAGCAAAGAGATAGAGAAGGAAGGGTAGGGACATTGAGAACATTTTAAAAGATCAATTTTGAATTAATAATGATCGTAATCATTAGATTATACTTCTTCCATTAGACCATCATTGGCACCAAATTTTCCATTAGCTTCACTAATTAAGGATTTACAAATAGGAAAACCTTGAACAATGTAAGGGATTATTTCCATAGTTTTATTGAATCTACATGATTAAAATAATATTCTCTCTTGACATATGTATTTGTAATGAACCTTTAATATATCCAACAAATTATTTGCAATTATCTCCTTGATCAAGAAAATACAAAAAGTTTAGGTGTTTCTTCGGATGGAAAATCACTTGCTCCACCCTAATTAAAGCAACAAAGACGCACGCTTATAGAAAGGAAATCTACTCTGACACATACTTCTTTTGTTCCAAATTAGTTGACATGTTTTAACTTTTGACATTATTCAATAATTTTAATTTGACTAGAATTTGTGGTTTAGAGATAAGACAATGCAGTCACATGGGATCTTACGAGATTATTTTCAATGTGTATTTTCAAAATATCAACTATTCATGATTTTAAATTATTGGAAATTAGAGATAATTATGGTTGAATTTATGCATTGGGAAAATTGTGGTTTATAAATAAGGAAAAAAAGAAGTCATGTGGAATCTTAATTCTTTTCAATGTGTAATTAAAAAATATCAACTTCCTTTGATTTTAAATTATTGATAATTAGAGATATTTATGAAAATTTATTCAATATGATTATGACTAAATTTTTTTTAAAAAAAATTTAATTATGTGTTATCCACAATAAAAGTAGATAAATACATTTCTAATTTCATGTCACTCTAACCATGTTCAAATTTCCAAAAAAAAATAAAAAATAAAAAATAAAAATAAAAAATAAAAAAAAAAAATCCAAAGCCTTGTTAGGCATCGGTAAATCGGACTTGAATACGTGACTTGAATCCAACACCCGTACTTAACAAACATAGAAGTAGGTGCAGCCTCTTTAAAAACTCCTTAATTAAATAATGTCAATTGTGCAAAATAGATAGGCATTAAGGACACATCTAGCGATTGAACCTCCGATTTCTTCCGTATGTTTAGTCTAGTAACTATTAAAAGAGCTACACTTTAACCTAGAGGGAGACTTGCAAGTTAGCTCATGGAAGAGGAATCCTCTCAATCTGGAGTAACTATAAGGACCTTGGACAAGGCAAACACAAAACTACACGAAAAGTTAGAGCACTTTGCAAAATCAAATGGACGTTTTCCCTTCTATTTTAAAATCAAATGGTTAGGGGCATGTTCTAATTTGCTGTTGAGAACTGAGTAGCTGAAGTGAGTGGAGCTAAGCTGAGTTGAAATAAATAGTCTATGAGCGAAGGAAATTAGGAACTGAATTGAACTGACTGGAGCTGAATTGAACTAAAATTAAGCAGCTGAACTGAACAAACCCTAAGAGATAAGCAAGGTTGCATCCTTTTATTTTGCCTCCAATATAAGGGGATTGAGTTGTAAAACACCTTCTCATTAAATGAAGATTTCTCTCCAATCTAGATTTCTCTCCAATCTATGTGACTAACTTTTCCCTTTTGTATTGCAATTTAGTTACTATAATTTAGTTGGTTTGAGATTGATAATATGGAGTTGCTTAGGTTAATGAGTTTGATTGATTCAATATCATACACTTTTCATGATTAGCCTTAATCACTAAAACATCAAAGTTCTCCCCTCTTTCAAATCCCTACGGCTTCTCACTCAATGCCTACCTCACATGCTTCATAGAACATAAGTAACAACACTCTGGCCTTCATCATGTAAACAAATTCAAAAGTAGAATAGATATTTGCAAATAGAAACAATTATTTCCTCCTCTCTCTTTTACTTGCAACGTTTGATAATTTGCAATATTCAAGTTCTTATTTGATCACCTTTATTGATTTATAGTTTGGACGACATACTTGTTTATTTATAGGTTGGACAATATATAGTCAGTGGGGTCAAGTTAGATTCATCTCGATTTATATTTTCACAATATTGATTTTTTACAATTTTTTCTATCTTACTTTATTAGAGAAATAAAGGGTTAAAATTATGAATTGCAAATTCAAAAGTAGAATAGATATTTCCAAATAGAAACAATTATTTCCTCCTCTCTCTTTTACTTGCAACGTTTGATAATTTGCAATGTTCAAGTTCTTATTTGATCACCTTTATTGATTTATAGGTTGGACGACATATTTGTTTATTTATAGGTTGGACAATATATAGTCAGTGGGGTCAAGTTAGATTCATCTCGATTTATATTTTCACAATATTGATATTTTACAATTTTTTCTATCTTACTTTATTAGAGAAATAAAGGGTTAAAATTATGAATTGCAAAGCATGAAAGTCAAAACGTAGTGAGTAAAAGAGAATGGAGGAAGTATTGAGGGGGGGGGGGGGGAAGTCTTTATTGGAGAGGTGTGCAGATAAAGCAAGCAACACTGACGAATGAAATCTATACCTGACCATGAACTGCCTTCACCAAGCTTGAAATTACTTCTTTCCCAGGCTTTGCATTAGGAGTGATCAGAACTCTTTTACCCTGCAGGTAATTACTAATAAGTTAACATATCAGCTGAAAATTGCCTTTTCTGTGCAAGAAGGAAAATTCAAAAATGAAATAAGACTTGCCTCCAAAAGAGGATAGCGACTTGCATGCGCCAATGACCTTGGCAAGTTGAAACCTAGCTCTTTCTCCTTCTTAGCGTCACGAAGAATATAATTTTTCTCATCAATGAAACAGTTAGCTTGTCCACAGCTCTCAAGCCACAAGGGTGTCACAACAGGTTTTGCATAAGCAATAGCTTCTAACATGTTTCTTGTGCGTACAAACCTATCAGCAACGAAGTGTGTGGCTTCTGAAATCAAAGAACCCACTGAAACACCGAAACGAGACAAAATCTGCAGCAAGAGATAGGCACACAGTTGGAGCTATTCAAACTTAACAGCATAAAGACCAGGGTTCACTAGAAAACTTACCTTCTTCTGCTGCTTAATGATATTGTCATCCAAGTGTTGGCTGAACAAAACACGAACATTATGCATATCTCTTCTCTGCCTCAAACCTTTGAAGGGAGAGCTGGTTCTCTGCTCGCTGGCAATCAAACCACTGACTTCTTTCTTGAGTGATAAACTATTTTTAAAAGATGGTGTATGATACCCATCACCCATGCAAATGGGTGAAACTGAAGTTCTAGGAGTTTTTAAGTTAACAGGAGTTCTATATGTTGGGATAGATGATTTAGGCATGTTTCCAGGTGATCCATCTATTGTGGCAGAGGTTAAGGTTCCTTTGGCAAGAGGGGATGATGCATCTTGGTTCTTGGAAGAAAATTGGTGAGTATTTAACGATGATAGCATTCCACTAGAAAAGAGACCTATCTCATCTAGTGTACTTCCTGCACGCTGAGTAGTGCTTGACCTTGACCTTGATCTTGTCTGTCGAGCAATAGACCCCAATGTGAATTCCGGGCCCCTATCAGCACTAAATGTGTACCTTTTGTCCCCGCATTGTTGGTCCTCGTTAGAGGCACGCTGAATGTGTCCTGTTCTACAATTCAACCCATCAACCTTATTGCTGTTAGCCGAAGCACTGTCGTTTCTATTGTTCAAAATTTCAGACACTGTGTTACTTCTTGTCTTTCGCTTTTTTTCATAAACTAAATCCAGGCAGTGCCTTTCTCCAGAATCACCAAGTGCATCATCCATATTTTCAGAGACCATATTATTTGTTGTTTTCCTCTTTTTATGATGATGCATTAAACTCTGAGCAGCCTGTTGAACAACTGGCGTAAATGTACTAGCTCTCCCTCGTAAACTCCGCCTTTTTAATGGTTGAGGTGGATTATTAATTAGTTGTCCTTCAAAGTTACTCTTTGGTTGCTTGCCACCAACACTCACTGCACCTCCATCACATGATTCCCTATCTACTGTCGAAAAAAATTTCATACTGGACCTGTTCTGTTTCACCATAGAGTTAACTAGGTCAACATCAAACTTTCCCATGGTAGATCGTCCACATGTCATGATCGTCCTTTTACTTCTGGATCTAGTAACAACTCCTGATGTAGAGAACCACGCTCTTTTCTGAAGTGAACATTGCTTGGAAGGATCATTTTTCATAACTTCTTTTTGAGTTTGCCCTTCCTTACTATGACAACCTAGATCAGCAATATTATTACAATTCACAAGTTCAGTTACCGCAGCCAGTGCCTCCATAGCTTCAGCGGCCATCTGAGTGTCAACTCCCACATTATTTATATCCGCTGATTGAGGATCATGCACTACTGCTGATGCCTCTTGCACTCCTGCTGATTCATCTTTACTGCAAGAACCCAAACCTAATTCCTGACCAGAGCAATTATATACTTTCTTTTCTGTATGTATCTCCCTGCCTTTACCATTCTCTCTACCATTTACTGTTTTTAAATCAGAATTTAAAAGGCCTGTCACGGAATTATGTAGATTTTGCTTCTTTTTCTCATTTCGTAACTTTCCAAGAGATTTATTTTCTCTGGTTTCACGATGCCGGGAACTCTGAGGTTTTGGGCAAGACTTAGGGGTCCCATAAAGCATATCTTTCTTCTTAATGAAGAACTCGCCACCTCCTTCCTCCTCAAGGTTGTCATCCCATTCATATATTGAAGCTTCAGCAAGTATACTTTTACGTCTAGCTTGTTGAGCAACGCTCTGTGCTCCTTTTGCAATGGCTCCAGGACTTTTTTTTTCAGCCACAGCATTTTTACGTATTATAGATTCATCTGACTCAAACACATTAACTTTCAGGAATCTGTCAACAAATTCAAGTGCATTAGCTTGTGATAGTTCTCCAGGCTCTTGAGAATCTACATAATTCAGTCCTGCCACGTCATTATTACAGACATCATCCTCTCTACCACTACCACTATCACCGATATTATGATCAGATTCTGGATCAGTTACATCCTCTTCCCCAAACAGTTTACGCGCCAATGATCTGACAACACTGCTTTTCTCTCCACCCCTTGATCCTTCCTCTTCACTAATTTCCATATCTTTTTCTCCACTAGCTCTCTCAACATTAGAACTAATGCCACGATCATCAAAGCAATGAATCTCAGCAGATCCATTGTCAACATTCTTCTGACGTGTTGCAAGTCCAGCAGCCCGTAAAGTTGTTATACAAACAGAAGCAGATCCTCTTTTTGCAGAACCTGCAAGAAAGGCTGATCAATCAGAGGACTAAATACATTTGAGAAAGAAAATTTTAGCTGTAACAATTGAAATAATGTTTTTACAAATAAGCACTAGTATCTGTTGCAGACTTTCAGGACACCAAAATGATAAAGCTTATAACAACTGCAATCAATGAACTGGTAATTGCAGCACCATACAAAAAAGTAAAAATCATAATTTTAGAACTCAATCTATACACAATTTACAAGTTGCATAACCATAGCTCATAGGCAGCGGGACAATGTATATAAAGAAATTTTTAAACAACCCCTCTCCAGCAACCCCAAACAACTACTATAATAGAAGCAAAATTGCCATTTAATCTTAAATAAACCATGAATACGCAGGTATATACATAGAAAGTCAAAGTCCGAAAAAAAAAAAAAAAAAAAAAAAAAAAAACAGTAAGAAAAAAGAAAGGCAGTTGGCCAACTCAAACACGGTACTACATCACCTGATAATATTGATTCTGATCTATCTCCTCCATCCTCTCGCCGACAATTAGAAGTTTCCTTTTCCACAAAGCCAGCTGTTTGGTTGCCACTTCTGTCCTGCAACTCAACGTCAATTGAACCCACTGCCGAAGTTTCAGCTTTTTCAATACATTTCCTACCACTAGTGCACTCGCTACCTTCGTTATCATCCGACACTTCTAACAACTGGGTGTCCATTTGATCACCAAAATCACCCCCATCATCATCTATTACATCAGTTTCACCAGAAAGTTCCATAATTTGTGTTTCATCATCAAAAACCATTGGTTGTGTTTCGTCAAAAGCTGGTCCCTGAGCCAAAGCCGGAGAGGCAGCCGCCTTCGGCTCAGGGGGACAAGGTACATTTTCATAGTTTCGTCTTGACATTAAAGGGTTTTGTGAACAAAAGCCTGAAACAAATTAGCAACAAATTCATGACTCAATCATCAAAATAACTCAAAAAATCACGTTAAATTCTCTCGGGCTAAAAGATATGAACAGAAAAATTCTACCAATAAAATCGCTCATTATAATCTTACATAACTTCATTCAGTAATTATAACCAATTATTCAAAAAATCACCTTTGAAGAACCCTAAATTTACTAAATTGATAATTAAATTGAAATGGTATAATGAGAAATTGATAATCAATGATCAAAGAAAACATCATACCTCTGAGACGCTGATTTAATGCAGGAGAGAAAATTCAGAAGGCGCTTCAATGGAGTATTTCTCCAAGTACGCTAAAATGGAGGGGAGAGAGTGAGGAAGGGGTGCAGCAGTAATAAACTGTAAAAGTGAAAAAGCTCCAAAGGGGGCCCAAAGCATAACATATGTTTTTTCCGTTTTACTCCTTCCGTCTCATGATTACACACAACATACTATTTAGGGTGTTTTAAAATGTTTCAAAATATTCCTTCTATTACTAAAAATAACACCTAATCATTGAGTAAATGTAAAAGTTGGTTGTAGAATCCCAGCTGGAAGCAAGCACTTGATTGTGTAGTTTTTTTTTTTTGCTCAGTTGGGTTGACAAGGAGCTGGTTCTAGTTGCTGTTCTAACAGGTTTTGCTGATGTGTTCTAGTTCCAGATGGTTGTTGTTGTTCTGATTTCTGAAGTCTGTAGCAGCTGTTTCTGCTTGCTGCAGCTTGATTTCTGGGTGGCAGCTGATTTTCAGGTGCTTTGGCATTGGCTGCATTGTTGTTGTTTCTGCAGTTGCTGTTCCGGCAGACTGTTGCTGTTTTTGCATTTGCTGATTCAGGTGCTGCTGCTGCTGTTCTGGTTTGCTGTTGCTGTTTCTGGTTTGCTGGTTCTGGTTTGCTGCTGTTTCTGGTCAGCAAGTTTGACAACAAGTTTGACAACAAGTTTGTTGCAGCTTGAGTGCTGGTGTTGCCTTTTTGTTTTGGCAGCTGGTAGTTTGGTGTTTTTCTCTTGTTTTTTAGCTGCTCTTGTTTCTTTGTTTGCTGGTTTTAGCTAGTTTTGGTGTTTTCAGCTGCTCTTTTTGTCTATTTTTTGTGTTGGTTTTGTCTTAGGTGTTCTTGTCTGGTCCTAGCTCTCAAAACCCTTCCTAGAAGGTGGATGTGAGCTTGAGTCCAGTAGGTGTCCTTGTTTCTCTCAAGCACCCTTCCTAGAAGGTGGTTTGGGTAGATTCTTGGACTGTTGGTGTTGGTTTGGCCTTTTTGGTCTGTGGTGTTTGGTGTTGTTACAGCTTAGCTTCTTGTAAGTTGTAACTTTCTTATTTTGGCAATAAAATTCATATTTTCCAAAAAAAAAAATGTAAAAGTTGGGTACTAAACTATGGCCTTTGTTGCAAATTGAGTACCCAATTTTGGGAAGTTGCAAATTGGGTACTACTCAAGTGACCAAAGGTAATTTTTCCGGTGGAAACCTACAAAAACCGGTAATAAAATGGAAATTCCTTTTTTTTTTAAAAAAAATTAATCACTTTGCATTTATGTTACCTGTTTCGGGGTTTTTCGTGTCCCTCGGGAGAGTTACAGCTCAAGACTGGATTCACAAGGTCGCATGTACCTGCAAAACAAACGGACCACCGGATGGTCGGTGGTCTGCTTCCGAAGATTAAGTTAGTAAAGTGATGGAATAAAACGTGCGGAAATTAACTTATCTGCTCGGATTTCAAGCTCAGGTGCTGTCTGTTTCTTGAGAACGACAGCTCAGTAATAATTGCAATAATTAACGTATCGTGTCCCCATAAATGAGGGGAATATCCCTATTTATAGGGTCCTTGGGAAGTGTGCCTTCCCTAGGGTTTGATGACCTAGGGATTAGGACACCTCGCTTTGCGGCGCCCTCAAAGTTTGGGCCTTGAAGGCCGCCTTTTGAGAAGGGACATCTGAGTGACATTTGGGCGCCTCCCAGGGTGACACGTGTTGCTCTCTCATTGGTCCACTGTTTTAATAACCCAAATCAGGAGCTAATCTGCTTGACACGTGTCACCGTCTGGAAGATCCGATTTGGCGCCCCTTCTAGTGACACATGTCAAACTTTGATTGGGCCACTTGGCAAGGTATAAAATACCCAAAACATTTGCCCCTCACAGGGGTCACGTGCTTGGCACATGACGCTTGTGACAAGTGTCAGGCTATGAATGGCCTAAAAGTTACTTTTTAGTGTTCACTTAGTTTTAGGGTTTTACCCTGAACATTTTACCCCCTCTATAAATAGAGGAGTTAACCTCCCTTGCATTCACATTTGCGTGAATCTTTGGGAGAATCTTTGAATTTGACTTGCAAAGACTTTGACTTCTTCAGCATCCGACAGTCGGCCCTCTTAGTTCGCCTGCTCAACCAGAAGCCCCAGACCGACGACTCTTGTTACCTTCTTCTAAGGTAACCGCCTGATCTCTTCTTTACTTATTTCTTTGCATTTTTTCTTGATAAAAAATGGTTTCCCAAATGCACCCAGCACGGGCTAGATTAGTGATCAGTCGGTCACCGGGGACGGCTGAATCTAGAACTAGGAGTGTCGAATGCTCGTTCGAGAACTTTCCTTTAAGTACATCTCCAAATCCAACAATGTATGTGCCCCTGCAGGACACGATGGCCAGAACAAAGCAGACGACAAGGAGATATAGGACGGATGGTTCTTGGTACCATTCAAACAGTGAGACTGTTTTTTTTCTGACGGCTCCATTAGGGCGCCTGTCTCGGAAATAAGTAGCGAACCCCCTAGCACCGCCAGCACCCCCAATGACTCATGTAACACCCCAATAATTCTCCCTTAAAAACCTGTGAATAACCTAAACAATTCCAAGAGAATTACTGGCGTGCTACCGCCACGTGTTCAAACGCTAAGGCTTTTTCAGAAAATAGCAGCGGAAAAACTAAAACAAATATACATAATTTTCAAAACCAATAACCAAAACCAAATTAAATCATACAACTTGGAACCATTAAGGCCCTTATTCAAAACCCCACAAAAGTAGTAAATAAATAAACCAGAGTTTAATAAAATTCAAATTTATGAAAATAAATAAACTGCGAATAATAACCAACTCTCCACTCAAAATCCAACAACCCTGATGCGAATGCTGCGTGTGTAAGAACCTGTGATTAATCTGCTCCCCAATATTACAAGTGTAAAAATTGGATCGTCATAGGGTCATTGAAAGGCGAAGGCCATGACCAAAGAAAGACATATACAAAAGCACGCAATCAGCAAAGCTGAGTACATACAAGATGCGAAAATAAATTAAGAAATACCTAACATGCTACTAATAATCAAGCATAAGCATCATTAAATTATAGACTCAACACATGACTCAACCATCAAATTTATTAAGACCTCACTAGTTAATGTTAACTAACTCATTTATTTACTTCATTGGATTTAGCAATAGACAAGGTTGTCTAACCATGTCCCATTTGAAACATCAATAAAAGAAAAATCCCATGCCTCCTTTATCAATAAACATCCAACGACCACGGGCGCGACTCCGTGACCATAGTTAGTATGAGATCTCACCTAACTCCTAGTTTTAAAAAAAATATTTGAAATAGGAGACTCGTAGATCAGACGGCCTCGATAAAAGTACACGGCTAATACCCCGTGTACCCCAACCCCTGATTGTCATTACTCCAGAAGTGCACCAATCCAGAGTTTTATTGTTCATCCATCTTGCACTTTACGTGATTTAAAGGTTTAGACTTGGTGATGACTCATATGCAAATAATACAATCAATCCAATACCAATTCAATCAAGTAAAACAACTTTCCAATTTCAATTCTTGATTTATTAGTGACAAGCAACATTTATTTCCAATTTCAATTCTTGATTTATTAGTGACAAGCAACATTTATTAATTATTCCTTTAACTACCTCGGTGTATAAACACCTTGAGTGCATAAGGCACCCCAAAACTTTAATCTCATCTTATAAGACTTGAATTCTTCCTTTACTCATCCTGTTTGTATAATCATGAATGAGTAATAAATGAATCATTCCACATATTCACATACCTGTACCTCTAAGCGCATCTTGCAAAGTTAATGCATAAATAATATTTACAAAGTAAAATAGTGCACATCATACGGAAATCACAATGTATACCCAAACAATCATTCCAGTCTTCTCTATACATGATACTAAGTTCTCGTTACGTTCCTAAACATGCTTCTAAAGGCAAGGTTTTGTAACTCATACATACCTTGAATAAACGAATTGGTAAACCACTTTTCCAACTAAAAACACCTTCTATAAAGTCTTCTCCTAAACCAGACAACAAAATCTCAATCAATAATCAAATTTACAGCAATACTAACTTACTTTAAAACCTTCAAAATCCAAATCAAACAACACTTTAAAACCTTCCCTTTAGTTAAAATTAAAGGCTTATATATAGTTCTTTAAATTTTCTTCATAAAAACCTTAAAATACACTCTTATACATGTTACAGCAAGTTTAAAGTTTAATAAAAA
This sequence comes from Chenopodium quinoa, assembly GCF_001683475.1. Lineage (NCBI taxonomy): Eukaryota > Viridiplantae > Streptophyta > Magnoliopsida > Caryophyllales > Amaranthaceae > Chenopodium > Chenopodium quinoa. The sequence goes on along the minus strand of NW_018744187.1, from coordinate 132,789 downwards.
TCTTAAAATTATTTAAAAACCCCTAATAATCTCCCTTTTTAATGGGTCTTTATAAAACATCAAAAGTAATACTTAGAAACTATTTTCAGCACTTAAAACTTCAATAAAAACATATATTTTTGCTTAATTAACTTTAAACATAATTAATTTTATTAATCAAACTCAAGGATAATATTTTAAGTATAAAAAAACTTCGTTAAAATCAAAAACTGCCTGAAAATCATATTTAGAGGCTGAATTTGTCCACGAGAGGGTGGTGCTCACTACCAAAGTCTTTCTTAAAACGTTGTTTCCACATGAAAAACACTACTTTTTCATCAAAATCGGATGAGTTCAGAACCGTATCGGGATTGAAAAAGAATTAATATTAACGAACGAAAATATTAAAATTTAAACACGAATTTACATGTTCAAAATAATCGGGAATTAATTTAAACTAATCATTAGTTATAATCACCAAAATTTTAAAACATCATTACTATAAAAACCTTAAATCAATTTTTCATAAAAACCCTAAAATCATGATTTTCAATAATTAAAAACCCTAGGTTATAAAATCTACGAAAATTATGACATTTATAAAATCTGAAATTATAAAGTTTAATCATCAAAATACAATTTGATACTAATTAAATTAATTTCAAACAATAAAATCAAACCCATAAATCAATAATTATAATTACACAAATTAATAAAACAAAGGAGAAAGAAAATAAGGCTAACCTTTTTGTGTGGGAAAATTTTGGGGATTCATGGGGTATTTATAGGAGAGAATTGTAGGGTAAATAGGAAGATTAGGCCTCATAAAAATAATGGGTCAATTAAGTAAACAAATGGGTTAGGCTTGTTTGATTGGACATAAATTGTAGAATAAAGGTGCATAAAATATTTTTTCAAATAATTTTTGACCCAGATTATTAATTTGAAAATTTTGAAATTAAATTCCAGAAAATAACAAATAAATATTATAAATAAAATAAAATTTCATTTATAAAATATTTTAAAAATACGGGGGATTACAACTCATTCTTGGAGGAGTGTGACGAAGAGTATGAGAACCCCGGGCCGAGTGGATCGGTGCCGGATGATGATCAGGGGAAGGACACTACTAGTTCCAGCCAGCGGGCCCCCAGCTCTGAAGAGAGCTCTGATGATGACTCTGCGTCTTCATCTTCCAACTACGTCCCCCTTGACTCGGAGGAGGCGCAAACAAACCTTCAAGCTGCCAGATAGTCCCTCTCCGTTGAGAAGGGAGAGGGCTGGGAGGAGCCGTGTGCTTCCAGGCGGCATGAACGTGCGCCTTATTATTTGCATGTCCTAGAAGGCAGGCGGAAGATCATGAAGGATGATCTTCCCAAATTTCTTTCTACCCATGTCATGGGACGTGGGTTTCTTCTGTCCGTGCCGGGTGCTATAGACACGGTCACCTGGCGTGAGATGGCCTGCTATGGTGACCAGTTCTTTGGCTGCTACAAAGCAGCCATCTAGGCAAGACTTCGCTTCCCTCTCCATCCGGTCGTGGAGAGGATTTTGGACGGATACCAGCTGGGTATCTGGCAACTAGCCCCCAACTCTTGGGTCAACATTTTGGGCTACGTTGCCGCCTGTGAGATGCTGTAGGTGGAGCCCAGGTTCGAGGCGTTTTCTCACATGCATTACTTGAGCAAGACTCCCAATCCAAGCGGGATCGGCTGATTTACTCTGACCAGCCACACCCGTTATATGATGACGCTGGGAAAGAGAACAAATGGAAGGACTGGAGAACTAAATTTTACATAGTCTCTTCCCCAGACCATCAAAGAAACAAGCGGTACAACCGCTGGACCCAGTATCCGCTCCTCTTGGCTGGGAAGAAAGCCCTTCGGCCTGTTCCCAAGCGGGCACAGGAGGAGATTTTTTATCGGGGCCTTTTTACTGTGGCCGTCCGATTGAACAACGAGACGGGGGTCAAGGAAGTCACCCCCAAAGCTATATTCCCAGATTCGAGTGGCTCTCGGACGGGACGTACTTGGCCGCCTGCGGCCTTAGTACTGAGATGCCGAGAGGTAGCTGGCCGCATTAATTTATTAGCTTTGTTACCCACTTTGTTTATTTATTTCATTGCTAACTGTTTTTGTTGTTTGTTGTAGACAAAGCAATGGCCAAGCTTCCCCCTCACAAGAAGCCAGCTATCTCTGTCGCTTTCTACCGCTCGAACCTCAAGCAGGCGGATGAACAGCCGCCAGGCGGCACTCTAAGGTAACGAACTGTTCAGCTCTTGCAAAGTTTCTTCAATGAAATACTTAGTATATTTTGTCTCAAGGACTCATACTTAGAATTCTTTCAGGGTGGCTCATCAAAGCCTGCCCCCTCTTCTCAACCGGACCCCAAACTGCGCAAGCAGTCGGCTGGCGACGTTTCCCAGAATCGCAGGAAACACGTTGCCACTAAGCCTCAAAAGAGAACGGGCACCTCTTCCCCACCCAAACTCCAACAAAGCCGGACGCTCAACAACGAGTGTCGAAGAGTGGCAAATAGCCACTCACCACTACTGGCGGCACAGCAAGCGACAGCGAGGCCGTAGGGGGAGAAGGAGGTAAATCATCCGGTCATCCGACCATGCTGAAGACTCTCAAGGAGGCGGAATCCAAGGTGTCTAACCTAGGGGAGACGGTCAAGAGACTCCGAGGGCGGCTGAGAAACCAGGATAGCCAACTCCGGACCAAGTATAGGTCCTTGATGGAGGAGGAGAAACAAACCTTGGTCAAACAAATGATGGACGATAATGAGGTCATCATACGCGCGGCCTGGGAAGCTGTTCAGCCGTCTGCCGATTATCAAACTTGGAAGGCCCAGTTTGATAATGCAAACGATGAGTTCAATGCCCGACTCCTCAGGGAAGCTCAAGAGACGGCTGCTCAGAATGCCTCCGAGGAGTCCAGCTTGTCTGGCGGCTCTTCTTCCGGGGACAAGGAGGATGATAAGGAGGGAGATGAGGAATCAAAGGAGCATGCGCCGGAGGACAAGGCGGATGCCAATGCTGAGAAGCCCCCCTGATTTTTAAGCTTTATGTTTTTTCTTTCTGCGGCCGAATGGCCATTTATTCTGCTTTTCCGGCCTACGTGCCGAGTAACAATGTATCTTTACCGACCAAGGGGTCGGGTAATTTGACAATTCCTGGCTTTACCAATTAATATTCGCAGTCGTCAACTTTGACGGCTGTTATTTTTATGAAGCATCTGGTTGTTTGACCGGTTTTATTTATATTAGTGTTTATGCTTTAAAATTTTTTAAAGCTTTCAATTTTCATGCAAGAATTTCATGCATAGAATTTTAGCTAAGTATTTTAACTTGTATAGTATGCGAATGTTCTTGCCCCTGGCCGGATGTCGCTTGGTTTCGGTTGAATGGATTGATTGACTTAGAAATTTTTATACTTTTAAGAGTATGAATGGTTTATGAGTCAATTAATCACTATGGTGACTGCCCCAAACCAAGAGGCAGACGACCATATAGAGCAAATGGTTCTATAAATACACCCGGCCAAAGGCCTCGCGTAATATGGAAAAATTTCTAAGTCTGTTAACTTAACATTTTAATTAAAAACATATTGGTCCGCCCGCCTTGCTATTTAGGAAAATCTCAGTTAGGACATCCAAGAATTTGCTTGGGTTTGAGGGGTAATAACAATCAATCCACAAATATTGAATAAAGCAACCAAGAACAATAATAAAGCAATAAATAATCAATAAGTAAGCAATAAGCATGTGAATAAGATCAAAGAAATTGGTTTAGAGACACAATACCGAGTAAGGACAAGCTTCCTCATTCAGCAGAGACATAGACCCGTAGCCATAAGCAAAATAATAAGTTTAAATTGAAATGTGAGTGAATGTACATGAGTGTTACAATGTCTGACTTTGCTATTTATACCTAGGAGCTACTAGGGTTACAAAGATATCAAATATATTTGTACACGAAAGATCTTTTTTGATTTTATCTTGGTTCCTTGTGCAGTAGGTATATTCTTGGCAAGTATCTTCATGATTGATATTCTTTATCCCGCTTTCCTTGCCTGTTCTAATCAAGCTGTTTTGCTTGATTTGTTGTGCCTCTTGATCATGAAGTGGTGCCCTAAATATACTAGGTCATATATTGATACAGGCCTAACAATTGCCCCTAATTTTTATGTTCAAGTATTGAAGGTGAAAATTACCTAAAGAAGCCGTTGCAGGATTGTCGAATTTTGGAAGTTATTTCAACGGTTAACAAAAATAAGGAACGTGGTGGCAGATTTAAGGCAATTTCCTCGGTAATCGTGGAGGTGGTTTATTTCTCTTGCCAATATTTATTGAGTGTGCAGGATTACGACTAATCACTTTACTTTTTTCTCCAAATTCGAATTTTCTCAGGTATTTTCTCTCTCTTATCTGTTCTTCTTTGTTTCTTTACTTCTTTGATGCTCTTGTGTTTTTGTGATGGGTGACGCTGTAAAAGTGGTGTTCGCTGGTGTTGATGAGGGTGTAAAGAAACCAACTTAGGTTGCGCAGAACTTCTTCCCTGCTAAGGACGTTTATCCTTCAATAGTGACGAAGGAGGAGGTTTAGAAAATCGCCATTGTTGCGCGATTTCCTGATGGAGTGGTGGTGAAAATCCCATCTTCTAGGGAGAGGGATCACTGGACTGCCCCTAGTTGGGTGTGCTTCTTTGAGTATCCCTTTGTGATTGGGCATACTTTCCCTTTATCTCCCCTTGTTCGTAAATTTCTGTCTAGGGTTAGGGTTTTACCTTGTCAGTTATTGCCCCAAACATGGAGGGTTTTGAGAATTCTTAATTTGCTGAGTGCGAAATTGGGTATAGAACTTGATGTGAGGGATTTATGTTATCCTTACACCATTAGGACCAGTGGTAATTAAGGGTCGGGTTGGTCTTTGTTTGAAGGATGGTGTTGGCCCTTTGGTGACTGACTTGGAGAAAGCGTTTGACAAGAAGTGGTATCAAAAGTTTTTCTTAGTGAGGATTGATTCGTTGGGTGATGATTTTGATTTTTTTTATTGACACTGTTGAGGCTGAAGGTATTCTATTTTCTTGTTTTTCCGTGTCTTGCTTTCCTTCTTTGTTGATTTGGGCTTATTTGCTTGATGGTTGTAGTGAGTAAGTTAAAGCAACGCTCTCAATCTCCATCATTGGTTGATAAATTGTACGAGTTGAGTGCGGACGAGAGATCTTTTATTAAATTGACGCAGCCCAAAGCAGTTATCCAGATATAGTCTCTGGACGATTCTGATTCTGAACGGAAAGTTGCCCCTGCTATGTCTCAAGGTTTGTTTTCCTTTTTGCTGTGTTATGGTATTGTTGTTGTGCTATTCCTGTTGTAAATCTGCTTGTGGTAATGTCGTTGCGTTCTTTGTGTTGTTGTTATAAATTCGGTTGATTTCCCGTTTGCTTTCCCTTTTGGATTCGCTATGTACCCTGTTGGGTTTGTTGTCCTTGTACTTCTTACGCTTCTTATAGAGTCTGCTATGTTCCTTATAGATCTTGTTATGTTCCTTGCTGTATTCCCTTTTGAACTTGTCATGTTCCTTGTAGATACTTCAAGGTCGTTGAGGTCTCATGAATTGCTTAGTTCTTCCTCTATCTAGGGTCGCATTAGATCGCGGGCCTCTTCTAAGGGTTCAAAGGATGTCCCTGCTCCGGGTAATGTGAAGCCTCTAAGGAGTGCTCCTCCTTCACCTCCTCCTCGCAACAATCTTAAGAGGAAGCTGGAGATTCCTACTGATGTTGATGTTGTTAACTTTTCTTATGATTCTCTAGCCCCTCATGTGAGTAATATGCTCTTCCCAGCCTTCAAGGAGCGCCAATCTTCGCAGACTTTCGCCGACCTTTCTCAAGAGGCTGTTGCGCAGTCTTTCCAGGTATAGTATACTCCCTTAAAAAAATCGACAAAACAATATTGAATGTCCAATTGTGTCATCTAACTTTGTTGTGTGCTTTTGCAGAGCTTTCAGTCGTGCCTAGGTGTATTGAACAAGGTGTCAGAGTTCATTCGGGCTTATGATGTCGTGAAGAAGGAGTGTGATGCTCTTGTTGATATGTATAAGGCTGCCACTGATGCTTTGAAAGCTGAATGGACCAAGGACAAGGAGTGCCTTGCTGATCGGGATGGGCTGAAGAATACTCTGAAGGAGGCTGCAAACGACTCTCTTGACGCGGCTAGCTATTACTTTGGAAAGGCACGCTTGGAGATGATGGAGGATTATCAGCAAGGAAAGCATAAGGCGTGGGATTATGCTGCTGAGAAGTCTGTTTTGAAAAAACCTTTCCTGCAGGGACTGCTGCTCCTGGCACATTGCTGTTGAGCTATGCTGATGAAGAAGTTGACTCTCCAATGAACGAGGATGTTAAAGATGGTCCTGAGGATTCAAAGTCTGCTGCTAAATAGAAGACCCCTGTTGACAACACTGGGGAGAATTAGTTTTAATGGTGCTGTGTCACCTGTTAGTTCTGAACATTTTTAAGTTATGTTTGTTTTTACTGCCTTAGTGTAGTTGGATGTTTGTTTATTTGTTTTTGTGCTGCCTTTGCCGTTGGATGTTTCGCTTGTTTTGTTGCCCTTTGCAACTAGGTAATCTTACTACTTTGTTATGTTAGGCGTGCTTTCTTGTCAGCCTTGTGTTTCTCATTGTATTGCAGTTGTATTGCAGTTGTATTACAGTTATAGTATGGGTGTAGTATTGCTTACATGTATTTGTTGATGGTGTTCGCTTGCTTTGTAGGGATAAATTATTTGCTCTTGCAGGGATAAATAGTGGTTGCCTTGCCATGTCTTGTTGTACTTTGTATGGCAGCGTAGTTGTTGTCCTTACAAAATAGAGTTGGGTGAGGGGTGGCCGTGGGTTTCCCCAACGACCCTCCGATGCCAAAGTCAGTACTCGTAGTGAATATAAATTGAATTGACAAAGTTTAAGTGAAGAAGAGTACCTATCGTGCTGCTTTTGGCTGTTGGAGATTTTTGTTTTTCTTCTTTTTTTTGGGTTTTTGTTGTTTTCCTATTTTTTGTGTTTGTTTGTGTTTTTTTTTTTGTAAAAACGAAATTGAAATGATAACTACGTACCTTTGCTCTTCAGAAATGATAGAGCTTTAAATGTGTTGCGTTCCAGCTTCTTTGTACCTCTTTCCCTTCCGCGCTCTTGAGTCTGTAGGCTCCGTTGCCTACTACCTTGATGATTTCGTAGGGTCCTTCCTAGTTGGGTGCTAGCTTTCCTGCGTTTACTTCTATGGTATTTTCGTACACCTTTCTGAGGACCCAATCTCCTAATTTGAAAACCTTTGCTCTGACATTCTTGTTGAAAGACCTTGCTACTTCTTGTTGGTAGGCTACCATCCTCATTTTTGCGTCTTCTCTTAGTTCCTCTATGGTGTCTAGGTTGTGTATTAGTTCAGCTTGGTTCCTTTCTTCTGTCATCAACCCGTACCTTGCTGTGGGGACTTCTACTTCTGTTGGGATTACTGCTTCGCATCCGTATACCATTGAGAAAGGGGTATGACCTGTAGCGCCTTTTGGAGTTGTTCTGTCTGCCCATGGTATGTTGGGTAGTTCATCTGCCCATTTCCCTTTTGCTCTTTCTAGTCTTTTCTTCATGTTGCCTATTAGGACCTTATTGCTTGATTCTGCTTGTCCGTTTGCTTGTGGGTATCTTGGTGTGGACATGATGAGGGAGATGTTCCATTCTTTGCAGAACTTTGTTGTTTTGTTGCTGATGAACAGGGACCCGTTGTCTGTAATGATCTCTGCTGGTACTCCAAATCTACTTAAGATGTTCCTTTTGATAAATGAGATGACATGTTTATCCTTAATATCCTTGTATGCTTCTGCTTCTACCTATTTTGAGAAGTAATCCGTCAATTCTAGGAAGTATACTCTTTGTCCTGATGATGGAGGTAGTTTTACTTTATCCATTCCCCACTTCATGAATGGCCAAGGTGTCAATGTTGGGTACAACTCTTCAGACGACTTGTGTGTTAAAGGTGCGTGTTTCTGGCATGCTAAGCATTTCTTGGAAAACTCTGCAGCGTCTTTTCTCATGCTGGGTCAGAAGTACCCCATTCTGAGTGCTCTGTTGGCTAAATTCCTTCCTCCTGAATGGTTTTCGCATTCACCACTGTGTAGGGACTGTAGGACCTGTTGCGCTTCTTCTTTTTCTGAGCATCGTAAGAAGGGACCCGCTACGCACTTTTTGAAGAGTACGTTGCTAATTAGGCAATACTTTGAGGCTTTTGAGGCAAGTGCTTGGGCTGCCACCTTCCCTGCTGGTGCTGTTTTGTCTAGGAGGTAATCTTTGAGAGGTTTCATCCAGCTACTTTCTTCCTTCCCTGTAGGGTCTGTTTGAATTTCGTAGACATTCATGGCTGATTCTTCCTCTATAGCTGGGGAGAGTACGTGTACTAGGGGATGGCTCCAAATTCATCAGGATTAATATTTGACCCCAAGTTTGCCAGGGCGTCTACTTTAGTGTTTAAGTTTCTGGGTACCTGGTCTATCTTAAATTCCTTAAATTCCTTAATGAGCCTCTTTGTGACTTCTAGGTAAGCTATTATCCTGGCGTCCTTTGCTGCGTATTCCCCATTGATTTGATTTACCATGAGTAAGGAATATGAGATTACCTATAGATGTTGTATCTTCATATCTCTTGCGACAGTTAGCCCTGTGATTAATGCTTCGTATTCGGCCTCATTGTTGGTTGCCTTGAAGTTACACCTTACTGCTTGCGCTATTTTGTCTCCTTGTGGTGATGTCAACACCACTCCTAGGCCTACACCCCGTATGTTTGCTACGCCATCTATATGGAGCGTCCATTTCTATGTAGCTTTTGGCTCCTGTAAGGCCAATACCTCTTTCTGTGCTTCCTCCTCAAGGGTCGGGCTGAAGTTTGCTACGAAGTCTACCAGAGCTTGTGACTTGATTGCGGTTCTAGGCTCGTATTGTATATCGTACCTGCTTAGATGTAGGGCCCATTTCTCCATCCTTCTTGACATTTCTGGCTTTCTCATGATGGCTTTGATGGGGTAGTTGGTTCGTACTCGTATAGAATGGATATCAAAGTATGGGCGTAGCTTTATTGAGGTAGTGACTAAAGCAAAAATGATTTTCTCCAAGGATGCGTACCTCGTTTCCGCACTAAGTAGAGTTTTTCTCACATAGTAGATAGGAAATTGCTCTTTGTCTTCTTCTCTGGTGAGGACTGCGCTGATCGTCCCTTCAGATACTGCGAAGTACAATTGGAGTAGCTCCCCTTCTCTAGGTTTAGAGAGCATCAACGGGTTGGCCAAGTATTCCTTTAACTTCTGAAAGGCTTCGTCGTGCTCTTGTTCCCATTTGAATTCCATATTCTTCTTCAAGACTTCGTAGAAGGCTCTGTTCTTGTCTGAAGACTTTGAGATGAACCTGTTCAGTGCTGCAATTTTCCCTGTTATGCTTTGTACGTCCTTCTTTGACTTCGGTCGTTCTAGGTCCAGGATGGCTTTGACTTGGTCTGGGCTGGCTTCTATTCCTCTTTGTATTACCATGTATCCAAGGAATTTTCCCGACTGAACTCCGAATATGCATTTTGTAGGATTTAGCTTCATGCCGAACATATGACGAAGGCTTCTTTGAGGTCTTTGACGTGATCAGCTGCCTTCTTAGATTTAACTACATTGTATTCTATGTAGACTTCCATTGTGTTCCCAATTTGCTCTTCAAACATCTTGTTCACCAACCTTTGGTACGTCGTTCCTGCGTTCTTTAATCTAAAAGACATTACGTTGTAGCAGTAGATTCCTTGACTACTGATGAAAGCGGTTTTTTCCTGGTCATCTTTGTGCATGAGGATTTGGTTGTACCCACTGTATGCGTCCATGAAGGATAACAGTTCGTGCCCTGCTGTTGCGTCTACCATGGCATCAATGTGAGGTAATGGGAAGGGGTCTTTTGGACAGGCCCTGTTGATATCTGTGAAGTCAATACAGATTCGCCATTTTCCATTCTTCTTTTTGACCACCACAACGTTAGCAAGCCATTCTGGGTACTTTACCTCTCTATTCTTTCCTGTCTTCAACAGATTTTGGATTTCTTCATTAATGATCTTGTTCCATTCTAGCGTAAATTTTGTTCTTTTCTGCTTTATCGGTGCATGTATTGGGTCTACGTTCAGTTTATGAGTGATCACATCTGCGGAGATGCCTTTCATGTCTTCGTGAGTCCAATCAAACGCATCTTTCTCTTCTTCTAAGAATTCATAAATTTGCTGACGAAGATTTAAATTCAACTCTGTTCCTATTCTGACCTTCTGATCTGGGTGGTTAGGGTTCAGCTGGACTTCTGTGGCTTCTTGTTCTTCTGCTATACTCAGCTTCTCTTGGCCCAGCTGACCCTCTGATTGCTATGCTGAACTCTTCTCTGCAGATGTTGCTTTTAGTGCAATCTTGTAGCATTCCTTGGCTTCTTTAGGGTCCCCTTTGATTTCCTGAATACCCCATCTGGTAGGGAACTTAATGACTTGATGATATGTGGAGGGGATGGTCTTCATCTCATGTATCCATGGTCTGCTCAGAATCATATTGTACGATGATAGAGTGTCGATCACTAGGAACTTGACTTGTAAGTTGACCCCCTTTGCATAAGTGGCTAATGTGATCTCTTCGCTTGTCTTCTTGGTTTCCCCACTGAACCCTACTAGCATTGTTGCCTTGTTGATGATGTTCTTCTCATCGATGTTCAAATGTTTCAAGGTATCAAGCATGATGATGTTTGCAGAGCTTCCATTGTCAACAAGGATTCGCTTGATCATACAATTTCCAACTGGGAGCGAAATTACTAGGCTGTCATGATGGCCTTCTACTACATCTCTCTCTTCGAACATGATGGGGATATCCATTTTTGACCTTCCCCTTCTGTCGAATTGATCCTTATTACTTTCTTTTGCATGCCGCTTCGCTACTGAGTATGTTAAGCCGCATACTTCTGATCCTCCTGATATGAAGCAGATGGTTTTGACAATTGGAGGAGGAGGTGGGGGGCCACCTTACTTGGATTCTTTTTCCCTTCCTAGAGCTTTGGATCTATCTGATAGGAGTTCTTTGAGATACCCTTTCTTCAACAAGTAAGCAACTCTCTTCTTGAGCGCAACACATTCATCGGTTGTATGACCAATATCTGAATGGAAGTCGCACCATCTTGACGGATCCTTCTTCTCTCCAAGCCTGTCACTCTTTCTAGGCCACTGCACGGTATCTCCCATCTTGTTTAGGGTCCTAATTAATCCTGCAGGGTTAACATTGAAACAATATTCATGCAATTTAGGTGGGAGTTTAGGATCCTCCCTCCAATCTGAGAATTCTTCCTCGACAGCATTGACTGATCCTTCACCAAAGCGGGAACGCTGATACGACTTGAATCGATGATCTCTCTTGGAAAAGTTGTTTCTCCTTATTAAATGGTGATCTGGTTCGGGAGTCTTTCTTGCATAGACATCCTCTTCAAATCTAACTTGCGCCATAGCTTTAGCTTGCACATCCTCGAAGGTCGTACAGGGATAGTTGGTTTACTCCTTGTAGAGCTCACTATGGTCTAGCAGCCTCTTCTGAATGCTTCGATTGTTGTAGGAGCATCGCATTTGTGTATCCTAATTTTCTCCCTGTTGAACCTGTTAAGATAGTCCCTCAAGGATTCTCCGTGTCTTTGCACAACACGGTATAGATCCGAGGACTGCTTCTCGATTTTTTTGCTGCTAGCAAATTGAATCTTAAATAGATTCACCATTTCTGCAAAAGATCGAATTGTCCCATTATTTAAATTAATGAACCAAGTTAGAGCTGGACCTGATAATGTGGCTCCAAAGCCTTTGCACATGATGGATTCCCTGATCTCTCTAGGGATTTAGCTCGTCATTATCTTCTGCTTGTAAAGGGACACATGCTCATCGGGGTCCGTTGTTCCGTCATATATGGCCATGTTGGGTAGGGGTGTTCAAAAATTCCCGACCCGACTGACCCGACCCAATGACCCGACGACCCGACTTAATATAACCGGGTATTTTTTTTTTGAAATTAGCGGGTCGGGTACCCGACCTGGATAATTAGCAGATTTTCGGGCCGGGTCATGGGCCAGCATGTGAGGATGTCGGGTACCCGCTGACCCGTAAGCTTTTTCTTAAAAAAAGATATTACTGTACGTATAATGTAAAGGGTTAGGGTTTTTAACCTTGTTATTATTTCCTATAATACTATAGCCGTCATTCCCATCAATAACAATTCACTCTATAATGCTTTCTCTGTGCTCTAAATCTCATTCATTTTCTACAAACCATCTTTCTCCCTCTCTACAAACTTTCTTTCACACACTGTGAGTCACGGCAAAAGGGAAAGCAACAACACTACTACACTAGGCGGCATTACGGTTAGTTGCTTGGCGTTTTTGTCCAGGAATATGGGGTTTTGATCTCTAAGATCTACCAATTTGGGTTCTTCATTTGTGGGATTTTTGGTTGTCTTTAGATTTTGTGTAAATTTTACTTTTTTTAAAAAAAATAATATTCTATAAAGTGTAAAATTCAGTTGCTTTGTATTTTATTAATTTTTTTTGTTTGTTTAAGTTTGTAGTTAGATTTGTTTAAAAATATGACGTATTTGTATTTCATTTAGTAATTAATAGTTGAACAAGTACTCCAATCATGTTCATGAAGTTTTTTGTGTTTGTACAGTACTACAGGTCTACAGTAGCAAAGTAATTTATTGAATTTAATTAATTTTTACTCTATACAGTACACATATTCATTATTTCATTGAAATTGTTTAAAAAACAAAATTCATTGAGATGAGTTAAATTTTTTTCGGGTACCCTATGACCCGACCCGAGAAAATTGGGTACCCGAAACCAGGGTACCCGACTTTCTCGGGTCGGGACATGGGCCGAATTTCTCACTACCCGAAGATCCGGGTACCCGCTTTTTCGGGTACCCGAAAACCCGGGTACCCGGATTTGAACACCCCTAATGTTGGGCATGTTGAACCTCTTTGGCACTTCTACCATGGCGATCTCTTCTGAGAAAGGAGACTCTATATAGCCATCCGCTGCTTCTTCCTCCATGGGCTTTGGCACTCCAGGGATTTTGGCGATCTTGGCCTCAAATGCTTTGAGGTACTCCTTAACCCTCCTTTTCTATTTTTCCCTCTTCGACTCCTTCCTGCATGTCCTTCTTGAGAGTTCCTGCATCCTGAAAATCTAGCTCCAGGGGAGTTTCCCTGCTGTTAGATCCTTTTTCCCCGTTAGCGTTGTGGAAGGTTCCGTACATATCAAGCTGCATGGCTATACTTTCGGTACTTTTTCTGGTGTTAACGGTTTTTGATGCAACTGATTGTATTTGGATGCGGAGGGCTTCATTTTGTTTGGTTAGACTAGTGAGTTTGGCTTCGGTTTGAACCTTTTAGGCAACAATGTCTAGATTTGGCTTTTTAGCTGGTCTAAGGTTTGTCAGAATGCGTTCATTCCCTCATTGATTTCGGCACTGGTGAAGGGTACTAGCTGTCCAGTCACGGTGATTGTCTTGGTTTTTGGCGAGTTGGTAGGTTAATTGATTATCAGCCCCACGGTGGGCGCCAAATTTTTTAGGCAAATCTTAGTTAGGACATCCAAGAATTTTCTAGGGTTTGAGGGGTAATAACAATCAATCCACAAATATTGAATAAAGCAAACAAGAACAATAATAAAGCAATAAATAATCAATAAGTAAGCAATAAGCATGCGAATAAGATCAAGGAAATAGGTTTAGAGACACAATAATGAGTAAGGACAAGCTTCCTCATTCAGCAGAGACATAGATCCGTAGCCATAAGCAAAATAATAAGTTTATATTTAAATGTGAGTGAATGTACATGAGTGTTACAATGTCTGACTTTGCTATTTATACCTAAGAGCTACTAGGGTTACAAAGATATCGAATATATTTGCACACAAAAGATCTTTATTGATTTTATTTTGTTTCCTTGTGCAGTAGGTATATTCTTGGCAAGTATCTTCATGATTGATATTCTTTATTCTGTTTTCCTTGCTTGTTCCAATCAAGCCGTTTTGCTTGATTTGTTGTGCCTCTTGATCATGAAGTGGTGCCCTAAATATACTGGGTAGTATATTGATACGGGCCCAACACTTGCCCATAGCAAGGACAGGCGGTAAAATAGCCTCTAATCCTGAAACAGTGGCCGTCATCCATCTGTAATAGAACAGGCGGAAGACTCAGTGGTTTTTAGATTTCAAGTTAAATTAAATCAAATTACTGTGAGTGCTGCCTTAGCGCATTCGGTAGGGCCGCTTGTTGTTTTCGTAGAGCAATGTGCCACCCAAATGGGAGATGCTTCTTCTCGACGAATTCGCCCAAATGGACGTCGCCGGTTGCCCGACTTATGTTGGAGCAGACAGTCATACTCATGTTGGAGCAGACGATAGTTTAAATAATATGTATCCGGCCATTGGCCTCGGTTAAAGAACTGAATAGCCACTATGTCATTGACTTAGCTTAAAATAAAAGATAACTAGCTACTAAGTTAAAAGATTAGTTTTTCATCCGGCCATTGGCCTCTCGTCATTTGGGCGTTAGCTACTAAGTTATTAACCTAGCTTAAGGATAGGTTTAAGGCCGACTGCTTTGGTGCAGTCGGGTTCTCTTTTGGGAGTCTGCTGTTGGGGCAGACGATCCCGAAATTATATTTAGATTAAGAATGTGCTTAGTTGTTTTCCTATTGGGCAGGCGGTAGCTCGCAGAATCTCGCCGTTGGCCGTCTGCATATTGAGCAGGCGATACTCCAACGTCGCTATTAAAAATTTTGGTCTGCCGGACATTGTGAAGGCGGTACCATAGATGGTAAGTAAGATCCGCCAGCACACAGTGCAGGCTGCATCCTTCATTGTTATGAGCCTGTTCCTTCTGCACTTTATGCAACTGGTGCTCAAAATAAAGAAAAGAAAATAAAGACAAGTATGAAATGAAGGCAAAATTTCATTAACAAGTCAAAAAACTTTACAAAATTTCAGAAGTAATACTTTTTCAGGTTATCTACATTCCAGGTTCTGGGTAGCCTCCTGTCGTCTGGTGTTTCCAGGCAGTAGGTGCCGTCTCTTACTTCATAGATTCGGTAGGGGCCTTCCCAATTTGGGGTTAACTTCCCTTGTTCATTTGCCCTACCGATTGCCTCCATTTTCCGTAACACAAAGTCCCCAACTTTTAAAGGACGCTTGTGTACTCTTTTCTTGTACGCTCAAGTCATTCTCAGACGCTAGATCTCATGGCGCAAGGCAGCATTGCCCCTTGCGCTCTGGTAGTGAATCCAATGCAGGCGCATGGCCTCCCAGTTCGCCTCTTCATCATATAGCATAATCCGAAGAGTCGAGTTACTCATACGTTGTTATCTTTTCTTGTAGGCTCAACTTCTGCCCGTACACCATGAGGAATGAGGTCTCTCCAGTCGCCCCTTTTGCGGTTGTTCTGATGGCCCACAGGACGTGTGGTAATTCATCCGCCTATAGGCCGCCAACTATCTCAATTTTCTTTTTAATGTCGTTTGAGATTAATTTATTGAAGGCTTCAACTTGGCCCTTTGCTTGGGGTTGGCCGACTGATGCAAAATAAGTAGAGATCCCCTGATCTCCTAACCAAGTCTTCAAGTGAGGAGTGTCAAACTGAGGACCATTGTAAAAAACCATAGATATAAGCACCCCGAAACGAGTGATGATATTCTTCCAGATGAAGGAAATCACGTCCTTTGTCTTGATGTTTTTGACCGACTCTACCTCTACCCATTTGGTAAAGTAATCCACAACCACAAAGATGTAGTGCCTACCGCCTGGAGCAGTCGTATATGGACCCAGAATGTCCATGCCCTATTTAGCAAACGGAATAGGATGGCCGTCAGGTCAGTGCCTGGACGATGGATCAGCTCGCCAAACTTTTGACACTTGTCATATTTTATAACCATCTCAATAGCATCCGACTCTAGGGTCGGCCAGAAGTAATGCCGCCTGTCCTTGACAGCTAAGGATCTGCCGCCTACATGAGAGGCACAGTATTCGACATGCAATTTTTCGAGGATTTCTTGCCCCTTTTTTGGGGTCACACACTTCAAAAGAGGCTTCAAGAAACCTGTTTGAAGAGCTCTCCTTGCCTTATCTCAAAGTTTGCAGCCCGTTTTTTCATCACGACCGCCTCCTGAGGTTAATCTGGGAGGGTGCCGTCTGTTAGGTATGCCCGGATGTTATTTATCCAGGTGAAGCTTCGGTCAATTACTCCAATGGGATCCTCATCAGATATACTTCTCTTTTCCATGACTTCCTAGAAGACTAACCGAGGCGTTTAACAGGAGGCGGATGAGGCTAGTTTGGACAGAGCATCCGCCTGATTTTTTTTTTATCTGGGCACTTGGCTTAACTTGAAGTCTTCAAGTGTCCCAGCTTCATCCTTGACCGCTTGCAAGTATTTGATAATAACCGGATGGGTGTCTTCATAGACACCATTGTATTGGCTTACGACCAATTGAGAGTTAGAGCAGGCATCAATTCTTGTTTCCCCTACCGCCTTATACATTCGAATGCCGGCTAACAGGGCTTCATACTCAGCCCCATTATTTGAGGGCTGGAACTTGAACCGTAGTGCATATTCATGTTTGTCCCCCTCAGGAGACTAACAAATTACGCCTGCACCACAGCCGTTCATCGTGGAGCTTCCATCCACATACACTTTCCAAGCCTGATTGATATGATCCGGCTCAGCCGGAGTTGTCATTTCAACAATAAAGTCGCGAATGCTTGCCCCTTTATTGACTTCCTTGATTCAAAAGTGATTTCCAGTCCTTGTAGTTCAATAGCCCATTTGAGCAATCAACCAGAAGACTCTAGGGTTGTCATTGGCCGCTTGATCGGTTGGTTAGTGTAGACCGTGATCGAATGTGCCAAGAAATATGGTTTCAACTTCTTGACAGCCATGAAAAGGGCGAGACCAAAATTTTCAACCATGGGGTACTGAAGCTCTTGCGTTTTTAAGAACGTGGCTAATGAAGTAGACCGGGAGCTGGATGCCGTCTCTTTTAGCTAAGAGTACAGCACTGAGGGCATGATCTGAAACTGCCAAATACATATAGAGCACCTCTTTTAGCAAGGACTGACCAACCTTAGCAAAGAGTGCAGATGCGCTTTCAGCTTTTGGAAGGCGGCTTTAGCATCATCCCCCCCATTCAAATCTAGTTCTTCTTCCTGATCGCTTAGAAGAAATAAAGGCACTTGTCACCTAACCGACTAAGAAATCTCCCAAGAGCTGCCAGATAACCGGTTAATTTTTGAACTTCCTTTACAGAATGGGGCGACTGCATTTCGGTTACCGCTTGTATTTTTTCAGGGTTGGCCTATATTACCCTTTGGTCAATCAAGAATCCGAGAAACTTCCCAGACTCAACACCAAAGACACACTTTTTTGGATTAAGCATGACCTTGTGCTGCCTGAGTGTGGCGAATGCTTCTCGGAGGTCAGACAGGTGATCCGCCTGCTGTTTGGATTTGACTATCATATTATCAATGTATGCCTCTACATTCCTCCCAATTTGATTAATGAAGGCTATGTTAATCATTCGTTGGAAAGTAGCAGGCGCATTCTTCAAACCAAACGACATCACATTGTAACAGAATAACCCCTGATCAATGACGAATGCCGTCTTTTCTTGATCCTTTTTCCAATGGGGAATCTGATGAAAGCCTTAATAGGCGTCCATAAAACTCATCAGGGCATGCCCGGCTATAGAGTCGACTAGACTATTGATCTTTGGAAGTGGATAACTATCCTTCGGACATGCTCTGTTCAAGTCAGTGTAATCTACACACATGCGCCAGGTGCCATTCGGCTCTTTACAAGCACACCATTTGCAACCCATTCAGGGAAGGTACATGGCCGAATGAACCCAGCATCTAACAACTTTTTAACTTCGGCGGCTGCCGCCTGACTTTTTTCCTCGCCATTGTTTCTTTTCTTTTGCTGAATGGGCTTCTTTTTGGGATCCACAGCGAGTTTGTGGACAGCAAGATTCGGGCTGATGCATGGCATCTCTTCCACTTCAAAGGCAAAAATGTCTTTGAATTCTTTCAAGAGTTGGTGTAGACTTGCAGCTAACTTAGCAAAAGCAGCCGTCCCCATCTTAACAGTTCGCTCTAGAGGGCTGTCGTCTAGAGGAATATCAGTGTGCTCACCAGCCGGCTGGGGACGGAGGTCATCTGACCGTTCCCCGGTCAGTGATTGCTATTGCTTTTATTTTTTGACCACCACCAGTAGATTAGGATTTTGTTTCTTAACGGCTGGTGGGGCCGGATGTTCATCCTTGACCTCATCAAGATTAAATGGCTCTTTGCTCTGTATGGCTGTAGCTGCCACAGGCTTGGCGTCCGAGAGATAGCATTCTTGAGCCGTCTTCTGGTCCTCGTTCAGGGAGCCAACAGTTCCATCATCCCTCTCATACTTGACAAGCATGAGAGCTGGAATGATGACTGCCTTGCACTTGTTGAGAGTGGGTCGGCCAAGGATGAGGTTATAGGCAGTCAGCTCCTCGACCACCAGGAACCGGATGGTCATGTACCGACCGCTACCTTTTTCTCCTAGTCGAATGGGCAAATCAATGTGTCCGGCTGGATGCACAACTCCTCCCCCAAAACCCACAAGGGGATGGGAGACATCCGTCATACTATCCGGCCTGTATTTCAAGTTTGATAGACATTTGTAGCTAATGATGTCTGAGGAGCTTCCTATGTCAATTAAGATGCGACCAACCAATTGGTTGGCCACTTTGCAATTTATGACCACAGGGTCATCATGCGGCCGACGGACTTTGCATATTTCCTTTTCGGTGATGATGACTTTAGGGAAGGCGGATATGCTAGCCGCCTGTCCCTCATTAACAGAATGGACCATCTTTCTCAAATTATCCTTGTTTCCTCGGATGGTTGGACCACCACCGGCAAATCCTCCTGCTATCGTATACACTGGTTCCTCATCCGTTTCAGAGCTGATAGCAGGCTGGGGAGTCTTCTTGCTTGACTTCACAAGATTCGATTTAGGATTTCAGCGCTCCTTTGTCGGCCAGATGATTAAGCGTCCGAATGCTTATTAGAGGAGTAGAGCTCGGTCGCCTGTTTATAAGCGCCCGCCTCCATCAAGGCTCCTTGGAGGGTGAAGATTTTCTTACGGACGAGTTTGAACTTGAAAGTTGACCCGTCCTTCAGACCTTTGATAAATTATGTGAAAGCCACTTCGTCAGACAGTCCTTGTTTCTAGATTCTCACCAGATTGAACCGCCTGACGTATGATCACAACCCTTCTCTATCTCCCTGTTGCACATGGCCTAAATCAAGGCTCGTTTTCTTTGCAGGGATGTTCATAGAGAAGTTAGAAGCAAACAAGAATGCAAGCGTCTTGAAGCTAAGTCGACAGATTGCTAAATCACTGTTGGGTTATGCCCTTTAGGGTGGCTGGGAAGCATCGACACCAGGTGACATCGTCCAACCCCTGTAAGTACATGATATGGGTTTATGCCAAGAGGTGGTCTTCAGGGTTGGAAGTACCATCATAGGATCCAACCATGAAATTTTTAACCTTGGCCGGCTGTTCGGCCTGAGCTATTTCCCTAGAGAACGCGGAGGGCTGCTCCCCAAGGTTTTGTAGCCGAAGCTGTTAGTCTAAATGCTGATAGTTATATGTCGCGTGTCCTCCGAAGAAGGCAGGCTGGGCGTAAGGTAAAGCAGGCGGTCTACATGGTGGTTGTGCCACATACTGCGCCAAATTATTTAGGTGAGGCCCCGACTGCATGAGGGGGCCGCTTGTGGGAGTCTTCGGCCCGGAAGGAGAATTCCTCACCGAGGTGTTCTGAAAACTGTCATGATAAGTCGACGTTGAAGCCGACTCCGACAGCTGTTGATTCCTTAGCTAGTCGATGTACTAATGAGCATTAGGAAATGTCTGTTTTCTACCGTCCGACTGAACATGCCGCATGGCTTTCCTTTTCACTATTTCAAGGAAACAAAGTATTGATAGGTCGAACGGAGGCCGAGCCTTCTCCGGGTGAGGAGTCGGTTGTCGGTCTCGGCAGGCCTTGTGGTGGACTGCTCCTTTCTAGGTGCAGCCGTTTGCTTGTTGATTAGTCCTTTGATTTCACCCCTAAGGCTACTCATGAATTTCATGAGCTCATCACGGGTGACTGGGGCTGATCCTGCCGCTTGGGAGGCATCAGTCGCATGCGCTGTGGGCTTACTTGAGGATCTAGGGGGCCTATTAGTACCCGCGTGGTTAATATTGCGCTCTCGCTTGTCTTTCTGACGGAGGCGCTTAGAGATGAGTGACCCATTAGGGGCCACATAGGTTTTGACATCAGCGTCGGCACTTGAGTCATGGTCCGTCTGGACATGTATTTCTTCCATAGGCCGGTTGGTCTCTTGAGGTGGCACAAATTATCTTGAGAAGCCATCTTAGAGGTACTCTCCCCACAGACGGTGCCAAATGTTTCGGGGTTTTTTGTGTCCCTAGGGAAAGTTACAGCTCAAGATTGGATTCATAAGGTCGCGTGTACCTGCAAAACAAACGGACCGCCGAATGGTCGGTGGTTCGCCTCCGAAGATTAAGTTAGTAAAGTGTTCGGAATAAAACGTTTGGAAATTAAGGATGCCAAGCTCAAGTGCTACCTATATCTTTAGAACGACAGCTTAGTAATAATTGCAATAATTAACGTAATGTGTCCCCATAAATGAGGGGAATGTCCCTATTTATAGGGTCCTTGGGAAGTGTGCCCTCCCTAGGGTTTGATGACCTAGGGATTAGGGCACGCCGTTTTGCGGCGCCCTCAAAGTTTGGGCCTTGAAGGCCGCCTTTTGAAAAGGGGTATCTGAGTGACACGTGTCACACATCTAGAAAAGGCCATTTGGGCGCCTCCCACGGCGACACGTGTTGCTCTCTCATTGGTCCACTGGGGGTTATTAAATACCCCAAATCAGGAGCTATATCTGCTTGACACGTGTCACCATATGGAAGGTCCGAGTTGGCACCCCTTCCAGTGACACATGTCAAACTCTGATTGGGCCACTTGGCAGGGTATAAAATACCCAAAAAATTACCCACACAATCTTTCTCATGCTGACACACCTCTTCTCTTTCTCTATTTTTTTTGACATGTACACCTCTTCTCTTTCTTTTCTCCCTCTTCTTTCGTCCAATTCCCTAGTTCTTTCATCGAAAGTAACACTCATTTCCAATGTCAATATCCAGATTAACGGATATCTTCTTAAACCATAGCCCTAAAATCCTCCTTTCCCCAAAATTTCTATTTTCAATGAAAATTGCAGTTTCAAGCTTAGGGTTCATGATCAATTTTCTTCTCCCGTGAAGCCTAGTAGTAGTATCGGCAGCTCTATGAAGTCGTCTTCTTCCCTAATAAAGAAGAAGAAGATGAGCAGAAACGTGATTATTATCTCAATACGGATCATGGCGTCATGTAATTTGTGTTTATTTAAGACGAATTTTCTGAATTGAATTGAAGAGATCTCAATTTCTATATATACAAGTAATTTTCTCTAATTCCCTCTGATTTTAAGTACCCTTGAATGCTTTTGCTAATTTGCTGGAAATTTGGTTTAATTACTTGGAATTCTAATAATATTTAGTTTTTACTACTTCTTTTGAATTGGTTGTCTTCTACTGATAATTTGATATGATCTTTGTGTTAAAGTCGTGAAATAAATTGTTATAGTGATTAGTGAATGACTTATATTTATGTGGGTTGAATTAGATATGAAATATGGTGATTAATTTTGCTGAGGAAATTGAATTTCCTTGCTAAATATTTTTTTTTTTTTTAAAAATAAATCTTTGTTGTAGAATTGCCAAAACAGAGAAGCTTAGAGGATATATATATATATATATATATATATATATATATATATATATATATATATATATATATATATATATATATATATATATATATATATATATATATATATATATATATTGTAGACACCTATTTGTGTTTCCCCAAAACCAAACCCAGTGATGATTACCTTTCACGTCGAATCGTAATCGAATGAAGTGAAAGTGTGGAAAGTTTAGTGTTGCGGAAAGTTTTAATTTGTTTTCTCTTCTAACTGTTTTTGAAAACCTATTTTAAAAAAAAAACAGCCAATCCAGTTTGGTTGGTCCATGATATGGGTCCAATAGTAGTGTAGTTGGATAGGGTTTGAAAAGAGCTTTCCAACAATATATTATAAGCCCAATTCCGATGAAAATTGAGGAAGTTATGGCCAAATTTCTGAACTGGGCCTAGTTTGAGCCTTATATGCGGCCCAATGATCTAGAGGAGGGCTTAACATGGATTTATCATTCCTAATGCAATTAGGAATGGTTTTAGTATTCTAGATTCTTCTAGAAGGTTCTTTTCATTCCTAATTCAATTAGCATTGATAAATTGACTTTTGTTGACTTTTTATCAGAATAAAAGAACGTTTTTGAGGAAAATACAATTTTATCATCCTGTACTGCAATTTCTATCTGATTTTAAGAAAACACGTCAATAACTTAGTCAGCGCCAAACGCCAGCATTAGCGCCTGGTGCTAGCCTTAGCGCCTGGCGCTAACGTCAGCGTCTGGCGCTAACCTGGTTTTACGCGTCAGAACTCTGTTTTGGTTTTTCTATCTTTTTGGCCGATTTTCTCTATAAATAGCTTTCTAAAAACTCCATTTTCATTCACCAACTCTCATCAAGATTCTCTTGATTACTCTCTCTCTCTCTTTTCTAAACTAGCTTTTCACAAATACAAAAATTCCGCATTCATTAGACTTAGATACACCTAGCCAAGTTCAAAGTTGCCTTCGCCCTAGACGTGAAAGGTTTAATTTCCGAGGGTTTGGTCCCAAATCTCTATTTCAATTATTTAATTTAATTATTGTTTATTATTTTCCTTGAAGTTACTAACGTGTGTATTTTGTTATTAGAAAGAGGTACGAGGCATCAAAGTAAGTACTTTAATGGTTTAATTGATATTATGATATAGAAATCATGCTTAGATTGTTATTTTGATTCCTAGTATCATGTCTAGGGTAACTTTAATATTAAGTATGATTAAAAGTATGACGCTTCCTATGTTATTCCTAATATTTAGGATTGTTAGTATCATGTTAGGGTTAAAGCTTTGATTTTTATTGCTTAGTGACATGCTAGGGATTTTTATTAATCTTGTTAGTATCAGGCCTAGGATCTTGCTATTATTATTATGCTTTAACATGATAATTTTAATTATTACGATTGTTATAATTATTATTATGATTATTATAATTGTTGTGATTATTATTATGTTGCTTGATATTTATTGTTATTGCTTGATCACGCCTTTTTATGCATGTTTAACGGGAATTTGTACTTATAATCACGCTTAATAAGATAATTAATAATCTTTTTTAGGGTTAATTTGATTATAATTCAAGTGATCGTCAATATTAGGTTTATTTGTGCATTAAATTCAACCAACATAGATTAAACAGGTCTAGGGTTAATCCTAATGATTGCATGTTAGTCAGAAAGCGCATATGAATACGATCAGAATAAAGTAGAGGCCTATTATTAGGGCAGGTTCAATCTCTTTTAGGTTAGATTTGTACCTTCATCCCCGAACCCTATTTGGTTCAAGACCTTAATTATGGAGTTGACGGTCTCTTGGATCGTAAAGGGGTGTAACCTTCACCTCGTGAACGGTTTACAAGTTCCTTAAAAAACTTGTTTGCGACTCATTTGCTCTATCTTCTTTCCCTTTGGACGCCACCGTACTTTAGTGTATGATCACAGTGGGGTTCAAGCTAGGGATAACGCTTGAAATATTCCCTACAGTTTTTGGCGACTCCACTGGGAAGGATTTCTATTTTAATTCCTGAAATTTATTTCGGCAATGATTTAGATTGATTGGATGAGACTCGAAAAGTTCTAAGTATTTCATGTGCGTAATTTATTGATTAACATTATTGTCATATGCATAAAAAAGATCTCATTGGAAAGACCATCCGTAATGATTTAAAACATAGGATTTTACACGTAGGAAATTTGAGGAATATCTTTCACAACTAGGACCGAAATAACACTGCGCGAAATTGGAAAATTTTATCGAGCACAGAAAGCTGCTGAGGCATGTAGGAATTAGCGTCAGCGAACAGAAAATTAGCGCCAGCCGATAGCTTTATCGCCAGGCGCTACAGCAAAAATCCGGCGCCGATCTCTGTTTGCTGGCGCTAAATTCTTCCAATACCGAGCCAGAAATATACGTTCTAATTTCGACCAGTTTTTCGCATTGTTTGCTCGAACCTACTTCCTGATTGAGTTTTTCTCACTTTTCTGAAACCCATATGTGTTCTACATATGGACATAACCCTCTGGGAATTCATGCTCCATCTACCTGAATGAACGTTCTGAGCAACAAAGGGTACATCCGAGATTGTTGAATTCACTAAACCATGGAAGCGAGTTTTTTCTAAAACTCGCGATGTCCCATCCACTCGCGCCAAACCTTCACGGTTAGGCTTCCGCGTGGTGCATCCGGACAATTAACCATGGACCCTCTATTGACTAACCCATATCCCGAACTCTAGAGAACTAGAGCCATGGTTAGGTTGCAAACTCATTGCATCATATTGTGCCTACTTGACTAATTGTGCATTATTTGTTGTGCATATGTTACATGTTTTTCTTAACCGTTTGTTTGACTTGTGTTATGATTAAATATATTAATGACTAAAAGAACTTTTCCTAATTAATTAATTAATTAGTTGGAGTAAATAAAGTCTAATATTTTAACCAGAATTGACCTAGTACGACTTTAGGCATACCCCTGTTAATTAATAACATTGAAAACAGTTTCATATTGAAGCTCCAGCAATGGCTCCAAAGTTTGAACTGTAGCGCCACTCTATGAAGTGTGGCTCCTGGCGACAGCTCTGTCGTCTGGCGCTACACTTCAAAGAGAGGCGCCAGTCCTGTTGTTTTGACGACAGTTCGGATTATTGATCGAGTCATCACCTTGTGTCTAGGCACTTCGGTTGAATTTTACTTATCAATAATACTTTTTTAAGTCATTAATTGAGTCTAGGCACTAAGTCCCATGGTCCTACATAAAAGTCCAAGCATGTCACTTACACTCAACGCACATACCAATACACATACTTTGACCATGTCTAAGAGAGTCTTGTATGCGCTTTTTTCCGTCATTTTTTTAGGGGGGTAAGTCGGATATTAATCCTCCAGTGTAAATACCATACTTGGTTCCTAAAAATATATACATTATTTTTTCCAAAAATATGCACCTATTTTTCATTTTTCCTCTTTAAAACCGTAAAGTCAAGGTCGATTTGAGTCAAGTAATTAAAACGCAAAATGGTTTAAATTACAGCGCGTGGTTAAGAAAAGAAGGGCGGTTAATCAAAGACAACCTTTTCGTACAAGTCCAACTTTTCGACAAACCCATTTCTCGTAAGAGGAAAGCTAGGACAGTAATGGAAACACAAGAAGAAATCAATGAGCTTAGGAACCAACTGGTTACCGTGACTGAGGCACTAAAGCTCCTAACCCTTAAGATCGATGATCCCTTGAAACAACAACAGATGGACCTCATGCAAGAGAGTCTAAGAAAGCTATCTAGCGACTACAAGTTTCAAGGGATTAGTTCACAAGGGGTCTCGGTGGACAAAGATCTTCTGCAGAAGTTCAATGCCAACGACATCCCGAAATTCAATGCAACCGATAACCCTTATTTTCATTTAAGAGCCTTCGAAACAATAATGAGTATTAAGGGTATCGACAGAAAGGTGTTCCCCTCTCTGTTCTCACTATCTCTCGAGACCGTTTGCCATCAATAGTTCTTTTATCTCGAGAAAGAAAAAACCTCCACCTTGGAGTCCATAGCAAACGCTTTCGTCGATAGATACAAATGCAACATTCAAGTTGAGACCGACCATAGGGAGATTGAAATCCTCAAGCAGAAGGAGATCGAAGGCTTCACCTCCTTCTTTAACAAATGGAGAGAAACCTCAGCTAAGATGATTGAGCTGCCAAGTGAAAAAGAGTTTCTAAGGTTATTCATAATAAACCTTCAAGAAAAATACTCCAAGCATCTCAAGTATCAAAATAATCTCTATACCTTCAAGGCCGTCTACGACATTGGAATCAATATCGAAGACGACCTGGCTAAGTTGAAAGCCGCCAACAATAACTCCAACAGTTTTGGAAAGGAAAGAAGAACGACAATCCTTCTTCTTCCAAAACCACCCACTCAAAAGACGTTAGCACTTTTAACCTAGGTGAAGTCCTTGCTATGAATAATCAAGGACAAAATAAACCATTTAGAAGGAACTTTACTCCTATTGGCATGAGTTATGACACTGCATTTGATCGATTAAATGCAAAATGTCTTATAACTCCCATTAGACCATTTAGGGACCCACCAGTCGAAAAGAGGTCGGCTAATTGGAACCCTAATGCACACTGCAAGTATCACCAAGGTAGGGGCCATCTCACCGAGAACTGTTGGAAGCTTAAAGAAGCTATCCAAGACTTAATCGACAACAACAAGCTTCCATTGCCCCCTACCAGTAAGAAACCAAGTATTGATAATGCGCCTTTCGCTCATTCCTTGGCTATCTCTGATGAGGAAAACGAGGTTGACCCCTCGTCTCTCATCAAACCTATCACAAAAATCCATGCCATCGAAGAAGAGGAGGAGATCTTTTTTGACGCCATGGATAACCTTCCAAAACCAGCAAGTAAAGAGGACATACAATCACTCACACTGTCTATGATGGAAGGATCGCATTTGCTACGTGAAACTCTCAAGGCTGTAAAGGAACTTCAGAAGAAATATGACGAGGTTACACTGTGGAAAGATGAACCTAATAGATAATTCACACCCATGGGAACGACTTATGAGGCAAAGCGTTTTCCTTTACAAGTCACCGAAAAACCCAAGAAGAGTAATATACTCTACACTCCAATTGGGATCCCATGTGCACAAATGTTCGAAACGCTCTCCGAGAGTGGCGAGATCAAACCTCTCGAACCGAGACCGTTCGAATCACTGAAAAGGACAGATAGATATTACTGTCAGTATCATCAATCAGGGGGTCACACTATCAAAAACTGTTTTAAATTCAAGGTTATTATTCAGAAAATGATTGATGAAAAAGAAAATAGTCCAAGTTTCACAAGAAGACGATGCAACCATTAATGGAGTTTGGGACAGTGATGAAGAAGACGTCTACTTAAAAGACATAGTAGGATCTCCACCATCTGTGTCATACGCCATGGATGACTTTTAGGCTGAAGAAGACTCATCGATAGACGTCCTCACAAGATCCGGGAGAATGCAACCTCCCGTTTCAACACAACCTATGCCAACCATACAAAAAATTCCCATACCTATCATTGAAGATAACGATATTGTCAAGCAATTTAAGAAAACAAAAGTTGAGATGAACGTATGGAAACTTTTGGCGACATCTCAAGAACATAGGTTGGCTGTAATGAATGCCTTGGATAAAATAGGGATAGATTCTGACACCACTCATAAGGGGTTGGCTAACTTCCTCACGAGTGATCTACCTAGTCCCATCAATTCGATCACCTTTTCTGACAAGGATTTACCTCCAGAAGGTGACAAACACTATAAGGCATCAAGGTCGAATGAAACTCGACGTAGCACTTAAAATAAAAGAAGAGGTCCAAAAACAAATAACTGCAGGTTTCATCAAGGTATCTAAATACCCTGAATGGGTCGCCAACGTCGTCCCAGTTCCGAAAAAAGATGGAAGGGTAAGAATGTGTGTCGACTATTGAGATCTAAATAAGGCAAGTCCAAAGAACGACTTCCCTTTACCACACATCGATATTCTGGTAGATAAACACGGCAAATCACGCACTTCTCTCGTTCATGGATGGATACGCAGGTTATAATCTGGTTCTCATGGCAGTAGAATACATGGAGAAAACAACCTTCATAACACCATGGGGCACTTACTGCTACACGGTAATGCCATTCGGGTTGAAAAACGCGGGTGCCACCTACCAACGTGCAGCGACTGCCTTGCTCCATGACATGATGCATAAAGAAGTCGAAGTATATGTGGACGACATGATTGTAAAATCAAAAGACCGCCCAGGCCATCAAGTAGCCTTAAGAAAATTTTTCGAAAGGCTAAGAAAATACAATATGAGGTTGAACCCATCTAAGTGTGCTTTTTGAGTCACCTCAGCCAAGCTTTTGGGTTATGTCATAAGCTCTAGAGGAATAGAGATAGACCCGACAAAGATCAAAGAAATCATGTCAATGCCACCGCCCAAAACCGAGAAGCAAATTCGAGGATTTATTGGCCGGTTGCAATACATAAGTAGGTTTATATCAAAATTGACAACGATATGTGAACCAATCTTTAAAAAGCTTAAGAAGAATGTACCAGTAATATGGGATGACGAGTGTCAAAAAGCCTTTGAAAAGATCAAAGCCTATCTCGCAAATCATCCCATATTAGCACCAGCACTTCCCGGAATACCTCTTAGGTTGTACTTAACAGTTACCACATAGACAATGGGAGCTATGCTAGCACAAGAAGTAGAAGGCAAAGAAAACGAAATCTACTATCTAAGCAAGAAAATGCTCGAATATGAAGCACGTTACACACCACTTGAGAAAATGTTCCTCGCCTTGGTGTGGGCCACAACCAAGTTAAGACTTACATGCTAGTGCATACCGTCTTTGTAGTCTCCCGATTAGATCCACTCAAGTATCTATTCGAGAAATCTACACTCAATGGACGCATATCAAGATGGATAGTCAATTTAGCCCAGTATGATGTAAGGTTTATGACGCAAAAAGCTATCAAAGGATATATGGTGTCAGACTTTCTAGCGGACTTTCCAATAGAAGACTCGACGCCGATACAAGACAATGAGTTTCCAGATGAAGACTTAATGGTCACTGAAGATGATACTTGGACCTTATACTTTGACAGAGCCTCAAACCAAAAGGGATGTGACGTTGGAGTATTACTAGTATCACCTAAAGAAGAGCATGTCCCAATCTCCATAAAGCTTAATTTCGACGTCACCAACAACGCTGCTGAATATGAAGCATGCGTGGTAGGCCTTGAAACAGCTTTGACATTGGGCGTAAAAAAGTTACGGATATTCGGGGACTCTTCATTAATCATCAATCAAATATCCAAAATGTGGAAAGTAAGGAGCGAAAGTCTAGCCCTTTACCAAACCTATCTGGAAACTCTTACTAATCAGTTAGAGAAGGTAGAATACACATATCTACCTAGGGAAGAAAATCAATTTACTGATGCCTTGGCAAGACTAGCCTCGATGGTTAGGATTCCCACGGAAATCGAGCAAATGCCTCTAACTATAGAAAAAAGGCACAAACCAGCATACATTCAGGGTATAGAAGATGTTGAAGTAGTCCAAGACGAAGAAGAAGAAGAAGAAGAAGAAGAAGAACCGTGGTACACGAATATACTCAATTATGTCACCAAAAGAGTAAAACGAGCTTGAAGACTCTTGGCTTCCCAACATGTACTCATAGACAACGAGCTATATAAAAGAGTACCTAAGGGTCGAGCTCTCTTATGTGTAGGAAAAAAGGATGCCCAAAGAGCAATGAGGATAGTCCACTGATAGGACGTCGTCGAGCCTACCAAAGATAAAAACCTAACTTGGTCTCTCTAATGGGTAGAAAGGGAAAGTAAGGGTCGATCCCACAAGGACTAAGGGGAGCACTAACAAGTATCAATTTGTGATAAGCTAAGTCAAATCTTTTTGGGTTTTGAGTTATAAAGAAAAACTACAAACAATAATAAAAAGGAACTTGAGAAGGTATCCACCAATTAAGTCATTCACAAACTACAATTTAACGTACAAAACATAGAAATTTGGGGATAAATTAGGGGAAGTCATCTAAGGCACCCAACTACTCTCTCAAGCTAGAGGGATTACTTGAGTTATGAATACAACCTACTCTCGTGGTTACAAAGCATAAAACAAGTGTTAAAGCATAATCACGATGACATAAACATTCCCTTGACTGGAAATTCCTATTCTCATGGCATTTCAAGTCAATTAAGCATAAGGGAGCTAACTCAAATTCATCTCTCGATCCTTCGTTGAGAAAGCTTAGATAAATAGTTCTAGCAATGGCCATTGACAAGAACTAACAATGAAACCACTTAAGCTCAACTAATTAACATCCCACGTTAGCTAAATTAACACATGCAAACAAGTATTTGTGAATTCATCAATGGTTTCAACCATCCCAAGTAAAAGAACTACTCACAAATCATAATAAATTGCAAAACTAAATAAATAACTAACAACTAAGAACAAGAAATCAAACACTAATTTAACATAAACAAGTAATAAAACAAGAAAAGATACAAAAATAAGCAATTAAAGCAATAAAATAAGAGAGAGAGTAAGAAATTCTCATTGATAATGCAAGAAATAATCAAATCTTCAAGTCTCCTTCCTTCAATTCTTCATATACCAAGTTTTCAGCAAGTTTTCCCACTTTCTCTCTCTAGAAATTGAGAGTTTCTCTCTCTAAAAACCTAACCTAAGCTAAAACTACACTAAGAAGATCCTCCATTTACAAATGAAGCCAAAGAGGTATTATATAACCCCCAAGTAAAAGGACGGAGAACACGAGGAAACGACCTGTCTACAGGTAGGCACGGACGTGCCAAAGGTTGCACGGACGTGCCAAAGGTTGCACAGACGTGCATACCTGTTAAAATACGACAAGTAGCTACTGCCTGACCTTGCACGGACGTGCTTAATTTGGCACGGGCGTGCAGTGACTTGCACGGTCGTGCCACTTATTGGCACGGACGTGCAGCTCTTTTCTGGCGAAACAACTTATTTTCGGAAGGTCATAACCTCTTTGTTACTCATCGAAATAAGGCATGTGACCAGTCGTTGGAAAGCTCTTGAGATGAACTTTAATCTAAAATTTGAATCACTTCAAAATTATGAGTGGAAAAAAAGTTATAGTCAGTTGAAGTTGACCTTAGTGCAAAAATCCTTCCAAAACTTTCCAAAAGCTTTTCATTTCTCTTTAAGGCGCTCATCCTTCTTCCTTAATTTCTCTATCAACCAAGCTTTCTCTTCTCCTTGTTCACTCATGCTTGATCACGTCCATATATAGTGCTAAAAATAGCTACATTACATCAAAAACACAAACAACCCGTGAAGCATGGATGGTACAAAATTTGTATAAAAATAGGATAAATAATGAACTTTGATGTTGAATAATCACGAAAACAAGGTTCAAAAGTACCCTAAAATCATACCAAATAACAAGTTATCAAATCCCCCCAAACTAAGCTTTTGCTAGTGCTCGAGCAAAACAAACATGTCAAATAAAGAAGGAGGATAACTTGCTAATGATCAAACCAAGAAGAGGTAATAAAGAGGAAACACAAAACTACAAATCCGCATGGTAACAACCATAAACACTTTTAGCACAAGTGAAAAGAAATTTAAACCCCTAAGTCACCTAAGAGGACGAGTTATTATCTCGTGAGGGTTTCCATTGAGCTTAACCCACAACTCACACAAACCACAACACATCATCAAAAAAAAAAATATGCATACAATTTCAATGTTTTTTTTTATCCCAAGTCAACTCATCGAGATATGAGACACAAGCAAGACAAGTGAACAACTTTCAAGAATTATCAATCATACAAATGTACACATGAGTTGGGGGTAAAGAGGAAAACTAAGCAAGGTTGCACTAGGATACTTCTTTAAACCTTTTACTAGTTCATTAAAGCACATCTAGATAATCAAAAGTTGCAACAAGCCCTCTTTCGGTTATAAAATCTCAAAATGCAAGTCCACCTTCCAAAATGCACACCCAAGCCCCTTTAACTACACTCTAACTTGGAAATTTTACACAAGAAACATCAAAATAGACATTGTGTGGGAGGCGTCCACAAGTTGACCTCTAATTAAGAAAAAGTGAAAAATTTTGAGAATTTTTGTAGGAGTTTATTTTATCTCCCTTTCTTTTTCAATTTTTTTTTTCTTTTTTTTTCAACATACATTGCCCTCGCCTATTTTAACTGTGAGAGGCTCTTTCTTTATTCAAAACATGTGGCTTATTATGCCACTTATTACATATGATACAAGTAGAACCAATTCCCTAATAGAGTTTCATTTTGGGGAGGAGGGGAAGAACATCAAGGGCACAAGGGACCGCAATTCGATTCAAACATATCCTACTTTGGGCAAATTTGACAATATCCTATGCTAGACGTGCAATTGAGCATTCATTGGCTTTCATTCCATATACACTAATGCAATCAAGATTAATAAGCCTCTAAATGACCCCAACTCTATCATACACCCTTTTAAAAGAACTTTTACTCATCACTCAAGAGTCAAGCAAGCAAATCATATAAGCATCGTCATTTGAGTCTCACCTTGGGCTTTTTTTTTCCTTTTAAAATTATGATAAAGAAAAGAAGAAAAAGCATGAATATCCAAATGTACAACTATGAACAAATTCAAGCATCAAACTAACAATCAACCCCCCTTCATGAAAGCGTGAAGCTACCCCCCCAAGCTTAGACGAAGTGTTGTCCCCAATGCTTAGAAGAGATAATCAAGAGAGAGGGAGGGAAGGAATGCAATCAATCTCAACAAGTACATCTAGTCCAACATCCATAACTACAATGAAAAAACACAACATACAATAAAATCTAGCCCCAAGCCAAACTCTTAAACAAGCAACCAATGAATGGCAAAAATAATTATAAAATCAATAGCTTGAGAAGAGATGAATAGAGGAAGATATATTACTCAATTTGATGCAAAATTCTTCATAAAATCTTCAAAATTTGGTAGAGTAAGTTGTGTCTTTCCAATGTAGCAAAATTAAAACTCCAAAATTCTTGTGAATTTGAGGCTATAAGATGTAATTTGGAGTAGAGAGATCATAAAGAGTACATAATTGAGAATAATTTCATAAATCTTGTTAGTTAAAATCATCATACAATTAAAATTCATGCACATCATTATTCAAAAATAAACAAATAAAAAAAGGGAAGAAAATTTGCCTTTATTTTCGGTCTTTGGCTAGACCTTAGCATGTAAATAATTTGACAAACTCCTAAGGAGCTTATCATATGTACTTGAACACATTTCATAAATTAAAACCATAAAAATAAGAAGAAAATTTAATAATAAGAAGAAAAGAATATACATTAATTTACAAAGCTTCCTAAAATAAAAATGAAAAGATCTAAAAAAGGTCCTAGATTGAAAAGAAGAATGAAAAATAAAAGTATAACTATCAACAAAACACTTTGGAGATTCATTTGGTAAATCAAAAACTATATTTACATCAAATTCACCAAATTGAGCATCATTGGTTGGAAAATTGTCATGCAAGTCATAGAATGAAGTACAAAGAGGCTCATGTAGCGAAGTGAACTTGGGAAGAAGAGGGGGGCAAAGGTTTGGAAATGAGACAATAATATCAAGAGGTTTTGAGAAAGGGATATGAGGCTAAAAAAATGAATGTTCAATTGGTAAAGACTCAACAAATACCTCACTCTCAACTCTATGGTCCTCAAAAGAGGAATTTTCCTCCACTTCATACCTTTTATCCTTACTTTCCTAAAATTCATCATGAATCTAGGCTACTCTTTCCAAATTGATAGTTATCCTCAACATCTCTTGAATAATCATCAATATAATCAAATTGAAGAATACCATCAACATTACTTTTGGACTTTAGTAGACCTATATCATTAGTGGAATTCAACAAACAATCATCAACTTTGTCATCATTCATAATTAATGGTACATTAGGCTCATTATGCGAACTGATGATATTTGGAAAAATAGGGTCATCAACCAAAGGTTTTTCAGGAAGAGGCTTCTCAAAATTTTCATTTTCATTCTTTTGAACACTAGAAGCTTCACTATAATGATTCACGGATGTACAAGTGTTGTTTATGTCCATTAGATTCCTAAACTCTTCCACAACCCTCCAAAAAACGTTCTAGAGCAAGATCTAAAGAAGACTTGGGTTCTTGAGGATGAGAGGAATTTCGAAAATCACATTGGGAAGAGATGTCAACATTATGCACATTAGCCAAATCATAAGGAGTACATGACATTAAATTGGAATCCAAGAAAAAATTTGGAGAATTTTGACAATTTGCATCACCAAAACTCGAAACATTAGAATCCAAAACATTATCATCACATTCTTCAAATGAGTTTGCATCATTAAAATGGTCATATGTCTCGTGATTAGCCATCTCCCAATCATAGGTATCTTTAGCTAGCCACTCAAACATACCCCAATTCTCATTAATGGTATTAAACATAAATTGACCTTCGGATATAGATTCAACAACTCGTATTTCATCATTTAAACCTTCAAAAAGTACTTCACAAATATCCATCTTTAAAAGATTATCACCATAATTATAACCAATATATTCAATAACCCTATGGTAATATCTCCAAAATGTTTCATTTTCATATTGGGGAAGGGAGAAAATTGCCATTTATTTCAATGGAAGAAACACCAAAAATAATTTTAAAAAAAATAAAAAGAAAAGAAATAAAAAAAATATATATACAAAAACCTAGACTCATCTAATCAATACTAAGCCAATGTCAACCGAAGTCCCCGGCAACGACGCCAAAATTTGATAGGACGTCGTCGTGCCTACTAAAGATAAAAACCTAACTTGGTCTCTCTAATGGGTAGAAAGGGCAAGTAAGGGTCGATCCCACAAGGACTAAGGGGAGCACTAACAAGTATCAATTTGTGATAAGCTAAGTCAAGTCTTTTTGGGTTTTGAGTTATAAAGAAAAACTACAAACAATAATAAAAAGGATCTTGGGAAGGTATCCACCAATTAAGTCATTCACAAACTACAATTTAACATACAAAACATAGAAATTTGGGGA
This sequence comes from Chenopodium quinoa, assembly GCF_001683475.1. Lineage (NCBI taxonomy): Eukaryota > Viridiplantae > Streptophyta > Magnoliopsida > Caryophyllales > Amaranthaceae > Chenopodium > Chenopodium quinoa. Next base: position 97,737 of record NW_018744187.1, on the reverse strand, counting down.
TAAATTAGGGGAAGTCATCTAAGGCACCCAACTACTCTCTCAAGCTAGAGGGATTACTTGAGTTATGAATACAACCTACTCTCGTGGTTACAAAGCATAAAACAAGTGTTAAATCATAATCACGATGACATAAACATTCCCTTGACTGGAAATTCCTATTCTCATGGCATTTCAAGTCAATTAAGCATAAGGGAGCTAACTCAAATTCATCTCTCGATCCTTCATTGAGAAAGCTTAGATAAATAGTTCTAGCAATGGCCATTTACAAGAACTAACAATGAAACCACTTAAGCTCAACTAATTAACATCCCACATTAGCTAAATCAACACATGCAAACAAGTATTTGTGAATTGATCAATAGTTTCAACCATCCCAAGTAAAAGAACTACTCACAAATCATAATAAATTACAAAACTAAATAAATAACTAACAACTAAGAACATGAAATCAAACACTAATTTAACATAAACAAGTAATAAAACAAGAAAAGATACAAAAATAAGCAATTAAAGCAATAAAATAAGAGAGAGGGTAAGAAATTCTCATTGATAATGCAAGAAATAATCAAATCTTCAAGTCTCCTTCCTTCAATTCTTGATATTCCAAGCTTTCAACAAGTTTTTCCCACTTTCTCTCTCTAGAAATTGAGAGTTTCTCTCTCTAAAAACCTAACCTAAGCTAAAACTACACTAAGAAGATCCTCCCTTTACAAATGAAGCTAAATAGGTATTATATAACCCCTAAGTAAAAGGACGGAGAACACGAGGAAACGACCTGTCTACAGGTAGGCACGAACGTGCCAAAGGTTGCACGGACGTGCAGACCTGTTAAAATACAACCAGTAGCTACTGCCTGACCTTGCACGGACGTGCTTCATTTGGCACGGACGTGCAGTGACTTGCACGGACGTGCCACTTATTGGCACGGATGTGCAGCTCTTTTATGGCGAAACAACTTAGTTTTGGAAGGTCATAACTTCTTCGTTACTTATCGGAATAAGGCATGTGACCAGTCGTTGGAAAGCTCTTGAGATGAAATTTAATCTAAAATTTGAATCACTTCAAAATGATGAGTGGAACAAAAGTTATAGTCATTTGAAGTTGACCTTAGTGCAAAAATCCTTCCAAAAATCTCTTTAAGGCACTCATCCTTCTTCCTTAATTGCTCTATCAACCAAGCTTTCCCTTCTCCTTGTTCACTCATGCTTGATCACGTCCATATATAGTGCTAAAAATAGCTACATTACATCAAAAACATAAACAACCCGTGAAGCATGGATGGTACAAAATTTGTATAAAAATAGAATAAATAATGAACTTTGATGTCGAATAATCACGAAAACAAGGTTCAAAAATACCCTAAAATCATACCAAATAACAAGTTATCAAACACGAAGGAATCTGTGGCACTCACATAAATGGAAAAATGTTAGTCCAAAAGATAATGCGAGAAGGATATTATTAGACTACAATGAATAGGGATTGTCATCAATACGTAAACAGATGCCCTAAGTGCCAAATCTATGCTAATTTACAACATGTTCCTCCATCCTTGCCCTGCACCTACACGTTGCCATGGCCATTCTCTACATGGGGAATTGACATCATCGGCAAAATCACTCCCCCAGGAACAGGAGGCCACGAATATATCCTAGTAGCAATTGATTACTTCAGAAAGTGGGTCGAAGCGCAATCATACGCTAAACTCACTGCAAAACATGGAGCACTATTTATCGAGAGAAATATTATTTGTCGATACGGAGTCCCACATGAAATGATAAGTGACAATGGAATTCACTTTCAAGCCGAATGTGAAGAATTGCTACAAAAATATGGCATTCAATATCATCATTCTTCCCCTTATAGACCTCAATCAAATGGAGCAGTCAAGGCAGCTAAAAAGAATCTAAAGACTATCATCGAGAAAATGATGGAAAATTATAAGGATTGGCCTGACAAACTTTACTTCGCATTGTGGGGTTATCGCACGTCAATTCGCACATCAACAGGAAATACGCCATTTTCCTTGGTATATGGAATGGATTCCGTACAACTTGTCGAACTAGAGATTCCATCTCTACGCATCGCATTAAAGAGCAAACTCGATGAAGTTGAATGAACTAGAGCAAGATATGAAGAGTTAATTCTACTCGATGAAAAACGACTAGAAGCTCTATTTCACACTCAGTGTTATCAAACTCGTATGGATAGGAATTTTAATAAGAAGGTCAAGACGAGAAACATCAAAGTAGGAGACTTGGTGTTAAAATCATTAAGGAAAAATGTTTTAGATCCAAGGGGAAAATTTAGACCTAATTGGTCTGGACCCTACATTGTCAAAACAATCCTTTCAGGAGGTGCAGCAAAATTAACTGATATTGTAGACACCCATTTGTGTCTCCACAAAACCAAACCCAATGATGAGTGCCTTTCATGTTGAATCATAATTGAATGAAGTGAAAGTGTGGAAAGTTTAGTGTTGCGGAAAGGTTTAATTTCTTTTCTCTTCTCTTTGTTTTTGAAAACCTATTTTAAGAAAACAGTCAATCCAGTTTGGTTGGTCCATGATATGGGTTTAATAATATTGTAGTTGGATGGGGCTTGAAAAGACCTTTCCAACGATATATTATAAGCCCAATTCCGATGAATATTAAGGAAGTTATGGCCAAATTACTGAACTGAGTCCGGTTTAAGCCTTATATGCGGCCCAATGATCTAGAGAAGGGCCTAATATGGATTTATCATTCCTTATGCAATTAGGAATGGTTTTAGTCTTCTAGATTCTTCTAGAAGGTTCTTTTCATTCCAAATTCAATTAGCATTGATAAATTGACTTTTGTTGACTTTTCAGAGTTTTAATTAAAATCAAAGAGCATTTTTGAGGAAAAATACGATTTTATCCTTCTGTACGGAATTTCTATCTGATTTTAAGAAAACGCGTGAATTTATGAGTCAGCGCCAAACGCCAGCTGTAGTGCCTGACGCTACGCTTGGCGCCTGGCGCTAGCCTTCGCGTTTGGCGCCAACTTAGTTTTTTGCGTCAAAACTCTATTTTTCGATATTTTATATTTTTGGCTGATTTTCTTTATAAATAACGTCGTAAAAACTCCGTTTTCATTCACCTACAATCTACAATCATCTACAATCTACAACCTTCTATCACCAACTCTCATCAAGATTCTCTTGATTACTCTCTCTCTCTCTTTTCTAAACTAGCTTTTCTCAAATACAAAATTCCGCATTCATTAGATTTAGAAACACCTAGCCATATTCGAAGTTGTCTTCGCCCTAGACGTGAAAGGTTTAATTTCTGAGGGTTTGGTCCCAAATCTCTCTTTCAATTATTTGATTTAATTGTATGTTTATTATTTTCCTTGAAGTTACTACGCATGTATTTTGTTATTAGAAAGAGGTACGAGGCATCCAAGTAAGTACTTTAATGGTTTTTATTAATGTTATGATATAGAGTTCATGCTTAGATTGTTATTTTGATTCCTAGTATCATGTTAGGATGTTTTCCTTAATTTGATGTTTAGGGTGACAACAATAAATTCCTAGTATCATATTTAGGGTAAATTTAATATCAAGTATGATTAAAAGTATGATGCTTCCTATGTTCTTCATAATATTTATGATTTTTATTATCATGTTAGGGTTAAAGCTTTGATTTTTATTGTTTAGTAACATGCTAGGATTTGTTATTAATCTTGTTAGTATCATGCCTAAGATCTTGTTATGCTTTAATATTAACATGAATATGATTATGTTTATAATTGTTATAATTTATGATGATTATTATTATGATTATGATTATTTTTATGATTATTATGTTGCTTGATATTTTATTGTTATTACTTGATCACACCTTTTATGCATGTTTAAAGAGAATTGGTACTTGTAATCACGCTTAATAAGATAATTAATTATCTTGTTTAGGGTTAATTTGATTATAATTCAAGTGATCGGCAATAATAGATTTATTTGTGCATTGATATTCAACCAACATAGATTAAACAGGTTTAGGGTTAATCCTATTGATTGCATGTTAGTCAGAAAGCGCACATGAATACGATCTGAATAAAGTAGAGGCCTATTTTAGGGTAGGTTCAATCTCTTTTAGGTTGAATTTTTACCTTCATCCCCGAACCCTATTTGGTTCAAGACCTTATGGAGTTGACGATCTTTTTTATCGTTAAGGGGTGCAACCTTCACCCTGTGAAAGGTTTACAAGTTCCTAACAAACTTGTTGGCGACTCTTTTGCTTTATCTTCTTTCCCTTTGGACGCCACCGTACTTTAGTGTATGAACACAGTGGGGTTCCAGCTAGGGGATTAATGCTTGAAATATTCCCTACAGTTTTTGGTGATTCCACTGGGGAGGATTTCTATTTTAATTCCTGAATTTGTTTCGACAATGATTTAGAATGAGTGGATGAGACTCGAAATGTTCTAAGTATTTCATGTGCGTAATTTTGATTAACATTATTGTAATATGCATAAAAAAGATATCATTGGAAAGACCATTCGTAATGAGTTAAAACATAGGATTTTACACGTAGGAAATTTGAGAAATATCTTTCACAACTAGGACCGAAATAACACTGCGCGAAACTGGAAAATTTTATCGAGCATAGAAAGCTGCTGAGGCATGTAGGAATTAGCGTCAGCGAACAGAAGCTGGCGCCAGACATTTAACTGTAGCGCCAGATGACAGCCTTGTCGCCAGGCACTACATCTAAATCTTGTCGCCAATCTCTGTTTGTTGGAGCCAAATTCTTCCAATAACGAGCCAGAAAATTTGCGTTCCAATTTCGACCAGTTTTTCGTATTGTTTGCTCGATCCTACTTCCTGATTGAGTTTTTCTCACTTTTCTAAAACCCATATGTGTTCTACATATGGACTTAACCCTCTGGGAATTTATGCTCCATCTACCTGATTGAACGCTCTGAGCAACAAAGGGTACATCCGAGAATGTTGAATTCACCAAACCATGGAAGCGAGTTTTTTCTAAACTCGCGGTGTGCCATCCACTCGCGCCAACCCTTCACGGTTAGGCTTACGCGCGGTGCATCCAGACAATTAACCATGGACCCTCTATTGACTAAAACATATCCCGAACTTTAGAGAACTAGAGACATGGTTAGGTTGCAAACTTATTGCATCATATTGAGCCTACTTGACTAATTGTGCATTAATTGTTGTGCATATACTATGTTTTCTTAACCGTTTGTTTTATTTGTGTTGAGATTAAATAAATCAATGACTTAAAGAACTTTGCCTAATTAATTAATTTATTAGAATAATTAAAGTCTAATATTTTAATCAGAATTGACCTAGTACGACTTTAGGCATACCCCTGTTGATTAATAACACCGAAAATAGTTCCAGATTGAAGCTCCAGTAATGGCGCCAAAGTCTGAACTATAGCGCCACTCTGTGGAGTGTGGCGCCTGGCGACAGCTCTGTCGTCTGGCGCTACACTACAAAGAGAGGCGCCAGTCCTGCCGTTTTGACGATAGTTCGGATTATTGGTCGAGTCATCAACTAGTGTCTAATTGACCAGTTTTCTAATTAATTCGATTAATTTACTGTCAATAATACCTTGTTAAGTCATTAATCGAGTTTAGGCACTAAGTCCCATGGTCTTACACAAGAGTCCAAACTTGTCACTTACACTCAATGCACACACCAATACACACACTTTGACCATGTCTAAGAGAGTCTTATATTCGCGTTTTTTCCGTCATTTTTTTTAGGGAGTAAGTCGGATATTAATCCTCCAATTTAAAAACTATACTTAGTACCCTAAAAATATATACATTATTTCTGCCTAAAAAATATGCACCCACCATTTTTTTAAAAATTTTTTCCTCTTTTAAAAACCGCAAAGTCTAGTCGATTCGAGTTAAGTAATTAAAACGCAAATTGGTTTAAATTACAGCGCGTGGTCAAGAAAAAAAGGACGGTTTATCAAAGACAATCTTTTCGTACAAGTCCAACTTTTCGACAAACCCATAGCTCGTAAGAGAAAAGCTAGGACAATAATGGCAACAAAAGAAGTCAATGAGCTTAGGAACCAATTGGTTACCATGACTGAGGCACTGAAGCTCCTCACACTTAAGATTCATGACCCCGTGAAACAACAACAGATGGACCTCATGCAAGAGAGTCTATGCAAGTTATCTAGAGACTACAAGTTTCAAGGGCTTACTTCACAAGGGGTCTCAGTGGACAAAGATCTTCTTCCGCAGAAGTTCAATGCCAACGCATCCCGAAATTCAAAGCAACTAATAACCCTTATTTTCATTTAAGAGCATTCGAAACAATAATGAGTATTAAGGGTATCGATAAGAATGTGTTCCCCTCTCTGTTCTCACTATCTCTCGAGAACGTTTGCCAACAATGGTTCTTTTCTCTCGAAAAAGAAAAGACCTCCACCTGGGAGTCCATAGCAAACGCTTTCATTGATAGGTACAAATGCAACATTCAAGTTGAGACTGACCATAGGTTGCGTGAAATCCTCAAGCAAAAAGAGAACAAAAGCTTCACCTCTTTCTTTAATAATGGAGAGAAACCTCAGCTAAGATGATCGAGTGCTAAGTGAAAAATAATCTGTAAGGTTGTTCATAAAAAACCTTCAAGAAAAATAATCCAAGCATCTCAAGTATCAAAACAATCTCCATACCTTCAAGGCCGTCTACGACATTGGAATTACAATTGAAGACGACTTGGCTAAGTTAAAAGCTGCCAACAATAACTCCAACGTGGCTGGAAAGGAAAGAAGAATGACAACCCTTCTTCTTCGAAAACTACCCACTCAAACAATGTTAGCACTTTTAGCCTAGGTGAAGTCCTTGCTATGAACAATCAAGGACAAAAGAAACCATTTAGGAGGAACTTTACTCCTATTGGCATGAGTTATGACACCGCATTTGATCGATTAAATGTAAAAGGTCTTATAACTCCTATTGGACCATTTGAGGACCCACCAGTCGAAAAGCGGTCGGCTAATTGGAACCGTAATGCACACTGCAATTATCACCAAGGTAGGGGCCATCTCACCGAAAACTGTTGGAAGCTTAAGGAAGATATCCAAGACTTAATCGATAACAACAAGCTACCACTGCCCCCTGCCAGTAAGAAGCCAAGTATTGATAATTCGCCTCTCGCTCACGCCTTGGCTATATCTGATGAGGAAAATGAGGTTGACCCCTCGTCTCTCATTAAACCTGTCAAAGAAATCCATGCCATAGAAGAAGAGGAGGAGATCTTCTTTGACGCCATGGATAGCCTTCCAGAACTGGCAAGTAAAGAAGACATACAATCGCTCACACTATCTACGATGGAAGGATCGCATTTCCACTCCCGAAAGATGAACCTTAGAGAGAATTCACACCCATAGGAACGAATTATGAGGCAAAACGTTTTCCTCTACAAGTCACCGAAAAGCCCAAGAAGAGCAATAGACTCTACACTCCAATTGGGATCCCATATGTACAAATGTTCGAAATGCTCACCAAGAGTGGCGAGATCAAACCTCTCGAACCGAGACCGTTCGAATCACTAAAAAGGATAGATAGATAATACTGTCAGTATCATCAATCAGGGGGTCACTTTATCAAAAAATGTTTTAAATTCAAGGTTATTATTCAGAAAATGTTGATGAAAAGAAACTAGTCAAAGTTTCACAAGAAGACGATGCAACCATTAATGGAGTTTGGGACAGTGATGAAGAAGACGTCTACTTAAAAGACATAGTAGGATCTCCACCATCTGTGTCACACGCCATGGATGACTTTTGGGCTGAAGAAAACTCATCGATAGACGTCCTCACAAGATCCGGGAGAATGCAACCTCCCGTTTCAACACAACCCATGCCAACCATATAAAAAATTCCCATACCTATCATTGAAGACAACGATATTGTCAAGCAGTTTAAGAAAACAAAAGTTGAGATGAACGTATGGAAACTTTTAGCGACATTCGCAGAGCACATAGGTTGGCTGTAATGAATGGCTTGGACAAAATAGGGATAGATTCTGACACCACTCCTGAGGGGTTGGCTAACTTCCTCACGAGTGATCTTCCTAGTCCAATTAATTTGATCACCTTTTCTGACAAGGATTTACCTCCAGAAGGTGACAAACATTACAAGGCATTAAACCTCACGGTAGTCTGCAAGAGAATGAACGTCCCTATGACTCTTGTAGACAATGGATCGGCCATCAACGTTTGTCCACTTAGAACTGCAAGGATTCTAGGTATAAGGGATGAAGATTTAACTCCGTCCACACAAGGAATAAGGGCCTACGACAACACTCGTCGTCAAGCTCTTGGTAAAATTACCATGAATGTAACGGCATGAGCAATAGAACATGCTACCACTTTCCAAGTAGTAAACATTAAAGCTTCGTTCAATCTATTGTTGGGGCGCCCTTGGCTTCGTGACCTAACGTCTGTCCCCTCATCTCTCCACCAACAAGTAAAAGCTATAGTTGGGGGAATTCCTATCACCATCGATGCTTCACCCATGAGAATCAAATCTATAAAAAATCCCACAATTAACGTGAAGCACGACGAGGATGATGAAGATTTATGGGGCTTTAACGAAGAGGTCTCCTTAATCCAGGAGGATGAAAGGACCCCTCTTTGCCACGAACCCCATTCCAACATGATTGTAAATGCTATTCTAAAGAAACAAGGACATTTTCCTAGGATGACCCTAGGAATGAAAAAGGGAATAGCAAAATTGCTGGAGTCACCTGGCCTCCCTAAGTTAGACACTTTCGGACTTGGTTTCGAACTGACACGGAAAGATCGCAAGCGAGCCCAGGAAAAATCAAAGGCACGTAGAGACGCTCGCACTCAAAAGAAAGCAATCCCAATGGATCAGTACGCTCTTACACTTAATGGTCAATTCATAAATGAAGGAGAGGACTATCCATGCCATGAGTTTCCCGAGCCATTTGTCGTAAACGACATAAGGCAATCGGGATTTGAGATTTTCTTGGATTGTTACTTCATAGATGAAATCCCAACTCCTGTCCATAAGGAGAAAGCACCCCCATGCTTTGACTTTAATGTCATGGGATTATTGTTCGGGCGAGAAAAGAATGAGCCAACTTACAAAGAGGATAACTCCTCTCTCATTCAAACAGTCCTACAAAGCGAAAGCTTTGATCCCTCGAAGCTAATTACTCCAGCTGAAGGATCACTACAAGGGTGGCGCAAGACTGTCAAGGTGACAACTCCAAGTGGAAGAAAGATATCCATCACGACAGGCCAAGGACCAATGTTTGAAGAGTCGTCTGAGTCAGATTCCGAGTCGGAGTCTTTCCCTATAGAGTCATCTAGGTCTTTAGTAGTACCACCTTCCCCCTTTATTTCTTCTCCTAGAATAGTTAGTGATCAAGTCCCTGAGGACATATCACTCTTTGATGTAATAATCTAAAAGTACGATAATATTTCTTCTTCTCCTTATTTCTTGTGTTCTTCTCTAACTAAAGATGACAAACATTGCTTAACTAACAATGAAAAAGACAAAGAAATTATTAAAGCAATGGAAACACTCGAAAAGAAAACACTAATAATTGAAGAAACTAAGACAGTTGATATCTCAAATGATTAAACCAATAAAAGAGAAGTTAAAATCGGACTAACACTTAACAAACAAGAAAGAACCGATTTAATTAACTTACTTAAAGAATTTATCGATGTATTTTCTTGGTCATACGAAGATATACCAGGCATTAATAGAGAAATAGCTCAACACACTATACCACTAATTCCAGGAATGAAACCTGTAAAGCAAAAGTTACGTCGAATGAAACCCGACGTAGCTCTTAAAATAAAAGAAGAAGTCCAAAAACAAATAACTGCAGGTTTCATCAAGGTATCCAAATACCCTGAATGGGTCGCCAACGTCATTCCAGTTCCGAAAAAGGTGGAAGGGTAAGAATGTGTGTCGGCTATCAAGATCTAATAAGGCAAGTCCAAAGGACGACTTCCGTTTACCACACATCGATATTCTGGTAGATAACACGGCGAATCACGCACTTCTCTTGTTCATGGACGGATACGCGGGTTACAATCAGATTCTTATGGCAGAAGAAGACATGGAAAAAACAACCTTCATAACACCGTGGGGCACTTACACTAGTAGAAAAATACAAAAAGGCAACCCCCAAAAGGCACCGATTCAGGCCAAACCTGTGCTAAATACCTGCCTAAAAATGGGCGGAATTTCAGACCAAGAGCAATGGCACCGGTTCAACTCAAACCGGTGCCAAAAATACAAAGGGCACCGGTTTGAACCGGTGCCACTAAACCGGTTCATCTATATAATTAAAAAAAAACCTGCCCCATATATAACCCTAACTCTCCCTTACTCCCTCAGCCGCTCCTCCTTCTCTTTCTCTCTCCTCCTCCTTCTCCTTCTCTCTCCTCCTGCTATCTCTCTTCTCCGTAAATGGGTGATCTCATCTCCTTCTCTCATCTCCTTCTCACTCGATACCACCACCAATGGCCACCACCAAGACCAACACCCAAGAGCACCAAGAACACCGATTCTAGGTACATGCATGTAGTTTTTGGGGTTTTTTTTTCTTTATTTTGAGATTTTCGGGTTTAATTAATCGAGTTTTGGGTTGAATTGGATTCTTATGGGTTTAATTAATCGATTTAAATCGATTTTTGGATTTTAATTCTATTGATCTGGGTTTCATTAATCGATTTAAATCTTTTTTCAGATTTTATTTCGATTTTTCTTGGGTTAATTTTCGATTATAATAATCGTTTTTTGAGCTAATTAATTGAGTTCTGGGTTAATTTTCATGCATGCGTTTTGGGGTTGTTTTCTGGGTTTTGGTTTTAGATTTTGATTTTTTTTTTCGATTTCAATTTTTTTTTCAGTGTTTTTTCGATTTCAAGTTTTTCTGGGTTTGAATTTTTTTTTTTTCAATTTTTTGGATTATTATTTGGTTTTCGATTTCAATTTTTTCTAGGTATTTTTTCGTTTATTTTTTTTTTATTTTCTAAGTAATTTTCGATTTTAATTTTTTTTTTTGATTTTTTTTTAATTTTCTGGGTTTTAATTTTCTTCGTTTTTCTGGTTTTTAATTTTTTTTTTTCTTCATTTTCAGGATTTTCTCGATTTCTTGGGTTTTAATTTTTTTTCAATTTTAATTTTTTCGATTTTTTTTTTAATTTTCTGGGTTTTTAACTAATTTTTGCAGCTAATACATTTTAATTGATTTTGTTGGATGAACTAATTGGCGCAGGTATACTATTTGCTTTGCAAGCCCAAAATATTGCACATAATCGAAGAATCAAGAATCAAGAATATTGATTTAGATGTTTGGGTTTTTTTTTTTTTTGTGATGTTGTAATATATTTTTTTGATTTATATTGTAGTTCTTTTTATTTATTTATATGTTGTATTTTTTTAATTTTATAATTCGTATATTTTAATTTTTTCTTGACTATATAATGTAAATTTCGGTTATATTCAATGTTATTCGGTTAATATGTTGTTGTTCTTATTTATTTTAGTCAATTTGATGTTAAGTGAAAAATGACACCAACAACCAAAAAAAAAAAAAAATTGATTATTGGGGGGTTTTTGGCACCTGTTAACCGGTGCCAAAAACTTTGAAAAACGTTTTTGTTGGCCTTTTTGCCACTGGTTAACCGGTGCCAATTTTGATTTTTGGCACCGGTTTGAACCGGTGCCTTTTTGGCACCCCTCACATAGGCAGCGGTTCAAACCGGTGCCTTAGACAGGGTTTGAACCGCTGCCAAATGCCTTTTTTCACCTAGTGTTACTGCTACACAGTAATGCCATTCGGGTTGAAAAACGCGGGTGCTACTTATCAACGTGCAGCAACTGCCTTACTCCATGACATGATGCATAAAGAAGTCGAAGTATATGTCGACGACATGATTGTGAAATCAAAAGACCGTCAAGGCCATCAAGTAGCCTTAAGGAAATTCTTCGAAAGGCTAAGAAAATACAATATGAGGCTGAACCCATCTAAGTGTGCTTTTGGAGTCACCTCAGGCAAGCTTTTGGGTTATGTCATAAGCTCTAGAGGAATAGAGATAGACCCAAAAAAGATTATAGCAATCATATCAATGCCACTGCCCAAAACTGAGAAACAGATTCGAGGATTTATTGGCCGGTTGCAATACATAAGTAGGTTCATATCGAAATTGACGACGATATGTGAACCAATCTTTAAGAAGCTTAAGAAGAATGTACCAGTAATATGGGATGACGAGTGTCAAAAATCCTTTGAAAAGATCAAAGCCTATCTCGCAAATCCTCCCGTATTATCACCAGCACTTCCGATTAGATCCACTAAGGTATCTATTAAGGTATCTATTCGTAGTCTTCCGATTGGATCCACTAAGGTATCTATTAATCCACAACCAAGTTAAGACATTACATGTTAGTGCATACTGTCTTCGTAGTCTTCCGATTGGATCCACTAAGGTATCTATTCGAGAAATCTACACTCAATGGACGCATATCAAGATGGATAGTCAATTTAGCCCAGTTTGATGTAAATTTTATGCCACAAAAAGCTATCAAAGGATCTGTGGTGTCACACTTTCTAGCAGATTTTCCCATAGAAGACTCGACCCCAATATAAGACAATGAATTTCCAGATGAAGACTTAATGGTCACTGAAGATGATACTTGGACCTTATACATCGACGGAGCCTCAAACCAAAAGGGATGTGGCGTTGGAGTATTACTAGTATCACCTAAAGAAGAGCATGTTCCAATCTCCATAAAGCTTGATTTCGACGTTACCAACAACGCTGCTGAATACGAACATGCGTCGTAGGCCTCGAAACAGCTTTGGCATTGGGAGTAAAAAGGTTAAGGATATTCGAAGACTCTTCATTATTCATCAATCAAATATCCAAAAGGTGGAAAGTAAGGAGTGAAAGTCTATCCCCTTACCAAACCTATCTGGAAACTGTTACTGATCAGTTAGAAAAGGTAGAGTACACATATCTACCTAGGGAAGAAAATAAATTTGCTGATGCCTTGGCAAGACTAGCTGACAAGGGTTAAATCGGTCGCTACAATCTAACTCTCAATCAAACAATACTTATACGAACACCCTATAACCAAGTACAATGGATAATAAAGGTTCGGTCCACGAGGAACGAGAGTAATTGCAAATCAATCTTAAACCTAAGCTAGTTCGAAATCAATGGAAAATGGTGTTCTAAAATACTACTAATAAGATGGAATAAATTAATAAACTAAGACACTAGGGAGAACGGGAATCCGTCTAACCATTGGTAACTAAGCAACAAGGAATCACAGAGACAAACGGGATATGCAAAGACTATAAGTCTGATCAATATCATGTGATAGGAAGACAACGGGCAATACTAAGCTTGGATTTCTCATGCACTTAACATTACTCGATACATAATCAAACCACATTCAATAATAAAATACTCAATTCACAATCTCTTGTTCAAATCAAGAATATCATGCAATCAAATTCAAGATTCTAGGTTAGCTACTCCTATTATAATGAATTAACATGCAATCGCATATAATCAATTTAATCACAATCCGTTTATCAAAATCAATCCTCAATTACATAGATTACCTAGGCCGGGTTTCATCCCGAAACCCTAGCTAGGAGACTACTCACACGTATTCATAATCAAAGCAATAATGAATTCCAAAAGCATAATAGATATAAACATGAATTCTGATTAAGGAATAATAAAGCTTGATTAATAAACAAGAATGAATAATACCAATTGTATTGATGTGAATCAATGGAAAAGTTCAGAACTTTGATATCCGTCGTCAATGAATAATACAAAGAACCTTCGCAAATCTTGCTTCAAATCAATCCAAGAAAACTAAAATCTCTAGGAAATTCTCTAAGAAAACTAATGAATCTCTAATACTAAGAACGTTCTCCAATAACTCTCTACAAAGGCTCTCAAAACTATCTCTAAAATTGTCTCTGGAATCCTCTTAAAGTTAGGCCTTATATACGTCTTCTAATTTGGAGAAGTCAAGCGCGCAGTTAACCCTGGATCAGCACGGCCGTGCTGTATTTGGCACGGCCGTGCTAGCTTGTCAGTAAGTAAACCGGGTTTCTTCTTCAAATTGGCACGGCCGTGCTATATATGGAACGGCCGTGCAGCTTCCTGGCACGGCCGTGCTATATATGGAACGGCCGTGCAGCTTCCTGGCACGGCCGTGCTAAAAATGACACGGCCGTGCTGAATATGCTCTAGCACGGGGCTCATACTGAAGCTGACACGGGCACGGGCAACATCTGGCACGGCCGTGCTAATGGCCTGCACGGCCGTGCGGGTGCGTGGATACTGACACGGCCGTGCTATTCGCTTGCACGGCCGTGCTGCCTTGCCTGGGGTTGCTTGCTTATAGGCCAGCACGGGTGTGCCTATGGTAACACGGCCGTGCTGCCTGTGCTATGTAATCAATGCACGACACTTGAACTTCCTTAACTCCTCGGACTCCGGTCAAGGCTAGCTCGGTTACGCATCAAGGGCTCGGGATCCGATTAAACTCGGTTGATATTAACTGAAAACACATCAAAAACAAACCGAAAACCCGTGAAGCACGTAATATGGGGAACGTAAGCATAACAAGGTAATAATCGGCCAAAGCGGCCCCAAATACATCCAAAATCATCTTAAAATATGCTCTAAAGCGCGCCCTAAAGTGCGCTTGTCAAAACCCCCCAAGCTACACTTTTGCTAGTCCTCGAGCAAAAACCAAGGGATACACACACACACAGGATCAAATAAACTATTGCCATTACATATAAATCCAATTTAGCACGGAATGAAGTCAATGGATCCTACTTAGAACAACCATGCACGGAATGAAAACTCACTCAAACAAGCAACGAGACACACAATCCAAGGTATCGTTGATCAAAATACAACAAAACCTAAACCAAGCATAGAGAACAAAGAAGTCATGCTTCCCTCTAAACCCAACCAAACCGGCCACTTCCTCCCCTTTTGCTTCAAATCACCACCCTAATTGGCCCCTCGTGATTCCTCGAAGGAACCGGAAAAAGTGATATTTTGAGGAAATAACAAAGGTATCCCGACATCTCGATTACGCATAATCTTTCCATAGGGTTGAAAGGTATCTCCCTCCACCGTTTGAGAACCGAACACCTCTAAAGTCTAAGGGTCTTAAAGGGTTGTAATGTATTGGCAATGGGTAAGGTAGGTGAAAACAATTTAAAAAAATAGGGTTAATTCCTAAATGAAGTGCAAGAATCACAATTCTCAAAAACAATAGTTCAAAAGATGCAATTCACATTCCACAATAAACATTGATCACACTTTTACACATCCCAAACTCTCTATGTTATACACACTCAAATCACCTTTTTCAAACTTCAAAGCTTTTATTCATATGTCCTCGCCTTTTTCACAATTCGGACGACTTTTCTCCTTTTTTTTATTTTGATTTTCTTTTTTTTTTTTTTTTTCTTTTTTTTTTTCAAAAACAAATTTTCATATTACATCTTTACAATTAAGCTCACTTTCAAACTTGCTCAAACCAACTATCGATCATTATTCTTGATTTATACACAATAAGCTCAAACAAACCTTGCGAGGTAAACGCTTCACAACTAAGGGTTGGTAAAACATTAGCCATCGGGTTTGTAACATGGGTAACCAAGAATGGAATTAAAGGCTCAACATGGTTAGCAAGTAAGATGATGTAAAAAGAAAATTAATTTGTAACAAAACAAAAGGAACAAGAATAAGAAAAATGAAAAAGGTGCCCTCTTCCTCCCTTAAAAGTGTCAAGTCGGTCTTGGGAGCTACAAGTCAACACAAAGATCGAAACATGCGTAATCAAGGATCCAAATATGTCACTCAAGAAGAATGATGAAGGCTAGAACAATAAAACCTCACGGGATTCAAAAACAAAGCAACTACCAATTAAGGGATCAAATCCACAAATGGGAAGCGACTCCATCTTACCACAGCCCAAAGGCATAGAGTTTCACATGACAAAAGTGTTCTAACCAACTACCTTCGCCTAGACTCGTTTACATTGATCAACAATAGACTCAAACTGTGCATTCATCACTGGCTTAAGTAGAAATAGATATTCCACACACATTCATTCACGTTTCGAACCCAAATATGAGCATTATTCCAAACGTTTATGCAACTAGACAAGTTTATCACGATCCAAAAATATAGGAAAAGACTATGAGGCAAATCATATAAACTAGACTACACATTCTCATAACAGAAGCTTTTCCTATATTGCACACATATATAAACAACTAAGTAATCTAAACAAGCTAAATGGCTCATAAAGAGGCATGAAAATCACATAATAATCCCAATTGACAAACAAGTGATCGAATGATATCAACATCAACGATCCCAGGTTCCTTAGAACCGATCAAACATCCTCGAACCATTCAACTTCTTCCTAAACTAAAATATCCTAAGCACACACAAAAAAAAAAGATCTCACCAAATTTGCTTCCCGGGAGCTCCAATTAACGGACATAGCATTGTTCTTCAAACTCATGCCGCGTCTCGAATGTTCCCAATCTGCAAAAAGGAAAGACATACTAGCAAACAAGTTAAGGTTAGTCTAGGAAAGCAGTAAATCTTTTTGTTTTTGTTTTTGTTTTTCTATTTTTTTTTTTTCGAAAGCAAATAAAAACTAAACTACCAAAAATCCAAATCCTTAAATACAAGTAAGACCCCCCCAAGCTAGAATCAAAAATTGTCCTCAATGTTTACACATCAAGGACTTACAATAGTAAGGAGAGGGAGGTAACTAAAGGGAAAGGGAAAGGGATCACGAGCTAGGCCCGCCCGGGCCATAAGGGAAACAAGAGGCCATATCATCAACACTCCTCTTCAGGTCTCTGAAGGCGGAAGTCATATCCTCGTTCGGCCGGCGCAAATCCGCTACCTCGAGCTTCAAATCTTCCATTCCTTGGCGGAGCCAGGCGAAGTCTTGCGCCGGGATCTGCTGGGCCGCATCCGGGCCACCCTCCTCGTCATCATCATCATCATCAGCATCGTCACCTCCTTGGCCCCCGTGGGCCTGCTCATCCCCCTGGTGAGGCTGGGGATTGCAGTCTACATACTCCGTGCCTCCGTCCTCGTGCCAGGCGAAGTCGGGGTCGAAGATCTAGTTGTCTTTGTTGTAAACCACCGTCCTCTCCGTATCGGGCAAGTAGGCGTATGGCTTGCCTGCTACGAGCCTCCGGCTGGGATGTCCCTTCAAGCCACTTCATGGCTCTCAAGGTGCGCATATCAAGCCTCGTAGTGCCTGGGATAGCCTGCAATTCAGAAAAATCAATCCCATTATATTGCGCAAGAATGGTGATCATGCCACTGATAGTAATATCACCCCTACCCCAGGCTACACCGTCGAGGTGGTCTAGTAACCACGCTCCCATGTCTAGACGCCCGTCCCCACGGGTGAGGTGCCAAATAAACTGTAACTCCCTAATGGAGACTACACCCGAACTATCTCCTCTAGCAAAGATAGTAGAGGAGAAGGTCATGTGGGACAACCGAAAGGCGGGATTGACGATGGAAGTCGCCTTATCCCTACGGGGATCTCTATCCATTTTCCCCGTGATTTGCCGCCAAAACAACCCGGAGTTGTAGTGTTTTGTGTGGCCATCCTTAGGACCATATTTCAGGTCGGATGTCCACCCAAAGGCGGCATTAACTTGGGCCACCGACATTTGAATGGTGCCCGAGTTCATTAGTTGAAAGGACAAGTACCGGGGTGAGTTATTCTCATCCCGATGCACGTACGAAGAAGACAAAAATTCGAGGGTAAGCCTCTTGTAAGTGAGAGCATGCATGGTAAGGAAAGAATTAAAATTGGTAAATGAAAATAGTTGAACCATGTTGTTTTTGATCCCTAGACCCCTAGCGGCTAAAGGGTCGTAGATTTTGGTAGGCCGGATCGGTCGGTGGGATAATCCTACAAATTTGTCCAAAAAGGACGGGTTATTAAAAACAATACCCATGGTGTCCACCGTGGGTGGAACCATGGATGAGGATGCATCGTCCCGACCCGGTCTCCTAGTCGATGTCTTTGTTCTATGCATGTTTGATTCAAGAAATTAAGCACAATATACCAATTAACAAGCAAGAAACTATCCTAGCATGCAATGTAATACCCTAACACTACTAGTTCACCCAAACTTGCAACAATAAAGCACAATTCAACAACAAATATTCAATAAAACGAATGAAATTGGACAAAAATTGCGAAAATCAATGAGTTTAAGAACGAATTCACCGAGGACTCCACGAAGTGGAGTTGTGGCGAGCTCAAAGAGGGCCGAATTTTGCGTCCAATCACTTGAAAAATGCTCCAATGCAAGGAGGGTGCCGAGATCTTGAAAGAAGAGTATGGGGAATTAGGGTTTGATTTGAGGAATTGAGGGAGGAGGTTGGGGGTTTGGGTTAGTTTAGAGAGAAAAAGCGAGGAGAGTTGGAGAATAATGAGAGAGTGTGAGTGAAATCGTGTTTAAAAAACACGAAAAACTATCCGGAACCCGCGCTGCACGGCCGTGATATAACTGGCACGGCCGTGCTGAGGTTTGGCACGGCCGTGCCGAATTTGGCACGGCCGTGTTGGCTTGGCAGGCTTTTTGCGAAATTGAATTTCAAATGGCACGACCGTGCTATAACTGGCACGACCGTGCTGAGGTTTGGCACGGCCGTGCCGAATTTGGCACGGCCGTGTTGGCTTGGCAGGCTTTTTGCAAAATTGAATTTCAGATGGCACGGCCGTGTTAAAATTAGCACGGCCGTGCTAGTACTTGACACGACCGTGCTGAAAATGGCACGACCGTGCTAGAATGTCAGTGGGCTTTTGAGGTTTGGCATGGCCGTGCAGAATTTGGCATGGCCGTGCTGGATTCTGGCACGGCCGTGCTGTCTGATGGCACGGCCGTGCTGTCTGCTGCAGTCTGCAAGTTTTCTTTTCCTTCAAGGCACTCATCACTCTCTTCATTCCGACTTCTAACCAATCTTCTACCTGCACAAAAACACACAAGAGCACACAAAACTCACACAAATTAGGAGCTAAACCAACTACAAAACAAAAGAAACTACTCTAGTAAAAGCAAGAAAATCGGGTTGCCTCCCGGAAGCGCTAAGTTTAACGTCGATAGCTTGACGTGGTCACATTCAACTCTTGTGACCGCATTCGAACACATCTATCACACCAACATGGGCTCCCTCATAGTATGTCTTCAACCTTTTCCCATTAACCACGAAGGATTGCAACCCACTAGAATCATAAAGCTCAACCGCACCGGAAGGGAAAACATCTTTGACAGTGAATGGACCCCTCCATCTTGACATCAACTTACCGGGGAAGAGCTTCATCCTAGAGTTATATAAGAGGACTTTGTCACCAACATTGAACACCTTCCGCTCTATTTTCCGGTCATGGAACTCCTTAGATCGGGACTTGTATAGGTTCGCACTGTCATATGCGTCCATCCGAAGCTCCTCCAATTCATGAAGGTCCAACATCCGTTGCTCTCCCGCGCTTGCTATATCAAAATTTATCTTCTTTATAGCCCATTGAGCGCGGTGCTCTAGTTCGACCGGGAGGTGACATGCTTTCCCGTAGATCAAGCGGTATGGGGTGGTGCCTATTGGGGTTTTGAAAGCAGTCCGGTATGCCCAAAGTGCATCATCAAGCTTATCGGACCAATCTTTCCTATTCTTCGCCACTGTCTTCTCAAGGATGGACTTTATCTGTCGATTGGAGACTTCCGCTTGCCCACTAGATTGAGGGTGATAGGTTGTCCCGAACCTTTGATGTACTCCATTCTTTCGAAGCATCCTTTTAAAGGCCCCATGCACAAAGTGTGACCCGTTGTCACTTATAACCGCCCTAGGAACCCCGAACCTTGGAAATATAATCTTCTTGAAGAGTTTCACAACCACCTTGTGATCATTTGTAGGGGAGGCAATTGCTTCCACCCACTTAGACACGTAATCCATAGCCACAAGTATGTATTGGTTCCCACGGGAGGAAGGGAAGGGTCCCATAAAGTCAATGCCTCACACATCAAAGATCTCAAGTTCAAGTATGGGTTTTTGAGGCATTTCATTCTTCTTGGAAATGTTTCCACTCCGTTGGCAAGCATCGCAAGTCTTCACAAATGCCC
>NW_018744187.1:51370-77412 GCF_001683475.1 Chenopodium quinoa | reverse complement strand
TTTAAGTCTGTGTAGTCTACACACATTCGCCAGGTGCCATTCGGTTTTTTAACAAGCACCACATTTGCAACCCAGTCTGGGAAGTAACATTGCCGAATGAACCCTGCATCAAGTGATTTTTTAACTTCGGCGGCTGCCGCCTGACTTCTTTCTTCGCCATGGTTCCGCTTCTTTTGCCGTACCGGCTTCTTTTTCGGATCCACAGCGAGTTTATGTACTGCCAGATCAGGACTAATGCCTGGCATTTCATGGACTTCAAATGCAAAGATGTCCTTGTATTCTTTCAATAGGTTGTGAAAGTCGTCACCAAGGTTTCTCAGAGCAGTCGTCCCAACTTTGACTGTTCGGTCAGGACGTGAGTCGTCTAAGATCAGGTCCGCATGCTCACCAGCCGGCTGAGGGCGGAACTCATCCGGCCGCTCCTCTGCCAATGATTGCTATTTTCTTGCTTTTCTTGCGGACTCTGTCTGGGACGCCTTTCTCTTTTTGTCGCCTGTTTCTTGAACAGGCGCACTCTCCTTGACATTGTCAAGGTCTGTTTTTTCTCCACTTGACCCAGTGGCCATAACAGTGGGCTTGACATCCGAGAGATAGCACTCTCGGGCCATCCTCTGATCTCCCCTTAGGGAGCCGACTGTTCCATTATCCCTCTCAAACTTGAGCAGCATAAGAGACGGGATTATAACAGCCTTGGAATTATTCAGGGTTGGTCGACCCAGAATCATGTTGTAGGCCGAGAGTTCCTCTACTACTAGGAACCGGACTACCATGTGTCGTCCTTCCCCTTTTTCGCCCCGGCGAATGGGTAAATCTACTCGTCCCAGTGGGTGGACGACTCCTCCTCCAAACCCTATTAAAGGGTGGGAGGCCGGATGTATGCAGTTCGTCTGATATTTCAGTTTTGACAGACATTTGCTGCTGATGAGATCTGAGGAGCTCCCGGTATCTATGAGGATTCGGCCAACTCTCTGGTTGGCCACTTTACATTCAATAACGAGAGGGTCGTCATGCGGCCCCCTTACCCCTCCTAGATCCTCTTCAGTGATGACAATCTCAGGAAATGTATATTTGGACGGCCGTTCTTGGTGAACGGAATTTACATCTAACCGCCTTATATTATCTTTGTTGCCCCTAATAGTGGGGCCGCCTCCTGAGAAGCCGCCTGCAATGGTGTAGACGACTGCATCATCTGTATCGGAGATGTCGGCCTGTTGATTCTTTTTGGCCGACTGCTTTTTTGAGGAAGTGTTCCCCGTAGATTTCTTGACATAAGTGTCAAGATCACCTTGCTCAGCCAAGCGGTCTAGGTACTGCATGAGACTGATGCAGTCATTGGTGTGATGACCAACGTCATCATGATAAGCACAGATTTTGTCTTGGTTCCGGTTGTTTGCAGAACCCTTCATGGGGACCGGCTTCTCAATTGAGAACCGTCCCTTTATTTCTTTTAGGATAAACTAGTTATCCTTGTTAAACACATACTTTGGGGAGTATGGTTTGAATTCTTTTTTCTTTTTCTGGGCCGGCTGTTTAGAGGAATCAACCGCCCAGACCTCTTTTCTTTTCTCATCTTTGTTAGACGACTGTTTCTGTCGTCCTTCTCTTTTGTCGAACCTTTTCCCGTCCGACTGTTTTATCGTACACAGATCAGTCGCCTGTATATAGGCTTCTACTTCAATCAAGGCCTCTTGAAGAGTCGCCACCCTTTTTCGAACTAGATCAAATTTGAAGGTAGACCCGTCTTTGAGACCTCTAAAAAAGTCAGTATAAGCTACCTCATCCGGTAACCCTTGAATCTGTATTCTCATCAGGTTGAACCGCCTGATGTAAGAACGAAGCCCCTCCTTCTCGCCCTGCTGAATTGTTCCCAAATCAAGGGTCGTTTTCTTCGCAGGGATGTTCATGGCGAAGTTGGAGGCAAATAAGTAAGCAAGCGTCCTGAAGCTGTTTACACAACCAGTCGGCAGGTTGCCGAACCATTGCTGTGCGATTCCCTTGAGAGTCGCTGGGAAACACTTGCACCAAGTGGGATCATCCAACCCTTGAAGGTACATCAGGTTGGTGAATGCCATCAGATGGTCTTCTGGGTTAGTAGTGCCGTCATAGGCGCCTACTAGTACATTTTTTACTTTGGCCGGCTGAGCGGCTTCAGTAATTTCATTGGAGAAGGCCGACGGCTGTTCACCAAGTCTAAGCAACCGTAGCTGCCAGTCCATAGGTTGGACGTTTTTTGCTGCAGGTCCACCAAATGGAGGTGGCTGCATAAAATACTGTTGTTGCGGCACAAATGGTAAGTTTGGTACCGCCTGGGCACTATGAAAGCCGGACTGACGGGAGGTGCCGCCTGACTGACTCTCATGGTACGACTGAGTATGCCTCATCGAGGCATTTCGCAAACTGTCTTGAAAATTTGAAGTAGAAGCCGACTCTGACAATCGGTCACTCTTCTTCTGCTCTAGCAGTAGCCGAGCATCTGTGAACGTTTGCTTTGACCCGTCCGCCTGAATATGACGAACCGGTTTCCTATTTCCCGTAGGATAACGGAATTTTGTGAAATCAAGAGCAGGTGGCTCCCGCTTCTTGGATTTAGGATGAGGAGTCGCCTCTCGCCCTTGAACTGGCTTCCTCTTCAGTGAAGTGGAAGGTTTTTTGGCCGACTGCTCTTTGACTGAAGCAGGCGGCTTTTTGTTGATCAACTCTTGAATCTCTCCCTTGAAGTCCCTCATGAAGGTCATGAGTTCGTTCCTTGTGATAGGAGCAGACCCATCAGTCGGCTGTTGCCGAGCAGGCGGTGCGCCTGCTGGCTCGCTTCCTGTTTGAAGATGCTCCCGTTCCCTCCTTTCGGTATGACGGGTACGTCGGGCCCTTAGGGTCCCGTCTGGAGCTGTATGAGTTTCCACTTCAAATTCACTTTCGGTGTCATGGTCTGACGTAACTTGAGGGTCGTTTAGGGGACGCCTCTCTTCAGGAGTCGGTACAGACTTGGATGCCATCTCTGAAGTACTCTCCCCACAGACGGCGCCAAATGTTTCGGGGTTTTCTGATGTCCTGCGGGAGAGTTACAATTCCGAGACTGGAACCGGACGCCTGTACCTGCAAAATAACGGAGACTCCTGAGAGCTCCGCCTCCAACGGTCAAGTTAGTACCTGATTAAGGAGTAATTAATACGGAAATTAAAGTAATAAGACCTCTCTAGGTGAGAGTGTTTAATGTTGGTAATCTGCTTTGTTAGCGAGATTAGCCGGTTATTAGTGTTCCGTAATGTTTCTGTTCTTCTCTGTTCTTCAGGTGAGATTAATTGCTTGATCAATTTGCTCTCAATTGCTTGATTGCCTGATGTTTTCTTCACCCCTTAATTAATGAGGATTAATTAAGTATTTATAGTCTTGAGAAGCGTGCCACTCTCTAGGTTTAGGGTAAACCTAGGCTGACCGGGCCTCTAGACAGGATTGGGCCTTGTTGGCCGGTTTTCCCATTTGGCATGGGTGGACACGTGGCGTGCCTCGATTGGTCCGTAGAGGACATATCTGTGATTAACACGTGGCAGGCTCCTATTGGCCTTCGTGAAGGACACGTGGCGGAACCTGGTTGGTCCACTTGTCAGACGGTGATTGGTGGATAAAAATCCCCTAATCATTACCCACTTTGTTTATTTATTTCATTGCTAACTGTTTTTGTTGTTTGTTGCAGACAAAGAAATGGCCAAGCTTCCCCCTCACAAGAAGCCAGCTATCTCTGTCGCTTTCTACCGCTCGAACCTCAAGCAGGCGGATGAACAGCCGCCAGGCGGCACTCCTAAGGTAACGAACTGTTCAGCTCTTGCAAAGTTTCTTCAATGAAATACTTAGTATATTTTGTCTCAAGGACTCATACTTAGAATTCTTTTCAGGGTGGCTCATCAAAGCCTGCCCCCTCTTCTCAACCGGACCCCAAACTGCGCAAGCAGTCGGCTGGCGACGTTTCCCAGAATCGTAGGAAACACGTTGCCACTAAGCCTCAAAAGAGAACGGGCACCTCTTCCCCCACCCAAACTCCAACAAAGCCGGATTCTCAACAACGAGTGTCGAAGAGTGGAAAATAGCCACTCACCACTACTGGCGGCACAACAAGCGACATCGAGGCCGTAGGGGGAGAAGGAGGTAAAATATCCGGTCATCCGACCATGCTGAAGACTCTCAAGGAGGCGGAATCCAAGGTGTCTAACCTAGGGGAGACGGTCAAGAGACTTCGAGGGCGGCTGAGCAACCAGGAGAGCCAACTCCGGACCAAGTATAGGTCCTTGATGGAGGAGGAGAAACAAACCTTCGTCAGACAAATGATGGACGATAATGAGGTCATCATACGCGCGGCCTAGGAAGCTGTTCAGCCGTCTGCCGATTATCAAACTTGGAAGGCCCAGTTTGATAATGCAAACGATGAGTTCAATGCCCGACTCCTCAGGGAAGCTCAAGAGACGGCTGCCCAGAATGCCTCCGAGGAGTCCAGCTTGTCTGGAGGCTCGTCTTCCGGGGACGAGGAGGATGATAAGGAGGGAGATGAGGAATCAAAGGAGCATGCGCCGGAGGACAAGGCGGATGCCAATGCTGAGAAGCTCCCCTGATCTTTAAGCTTTATGTTTTTTCTTTCTGCGGCCGAATGGCCATTTATTCTGCTTTTTTCGGCCTATGTGCCGAGTAACCATGTATCTTTACCGACCAAGGGGTCGGGTAATTTGACAATTCCTGGCTTTACCAATTAATATTCGCAGTCGTCAACTTAGACGGCTGTTATTTTTATGAAGCATCTGGTTGTTTGACCGGTTTTATTTATATTAGTGTTTATGCTTTAAAATTTTTTAAAGCTTTCAATTTTCATGCAAGAATTTCATGCATAGAATTTTGGCTAAGTATTTTAACCTGTATAGTATGCGAATGTTCTTGCCCCTGGCCGGATGTCGCTTGGTTTCGGTTGAATAGATTGATTGACTTAGAAATTTTTATACTTTAAAGAGTATGAATGGTTTCTGAGTCAATTAATCACTATGGTGACTGCCCCAAACCAAGCGGCAGACGGCCATATAGAGCAAATGGTTCTAAAAATACACCCGGCCAAAGGCCTCGCGTAATATGGAAAAATTGCTAAGTCTGTTAACTTAACATTTTAATTAAAAACATATTGGTCCACCCGCCTTGCTATTTAGGAAAATCTCAATTAGGACATCCAAGAATTTGCTTGGGTTTGAGGGGTAATAACAATCAATCCACAAATATTGAATAAAGCAACCAAGAACAATAATAAAGCAATAAATAATAAATAAGTAAGCAATAAGCATGTGAATAAGATCAAAGATATTGGCTTAGAGACACAATACCGAGTAAGGACAAGCTTCCTCATTCAGCAGAGACATAGATCCGTAGCCATAAGCAAAATAATAAGTTTAAATTGAAATGTGAGTGAATGTACATGAGTGTTACAATGTCTGACTTTGCTATTTATACCTAGGAGCTACTAGGGTTACAAAGATATCAAATATATTTGTACACGAAAGATCTTTTTTTATTTTATCTTGTTTCCTTGTGCAGTAGGTATATTCTTGGCAAGTATCTTCATGATTGATATTCTTTATCCCGCTTTCCTTGCCTGTTCTAATCAAGCTGTTTTGCTTGATTTGTTGTGCCTCTTGATCATGAAGTGGTGCCCTAAATATACTGGGTCATATATTGATACAGGCCTAACAATTGCCCCTAATTTTTATGTTCAAGTATTGAAGGTGAAAATTACCTAAAGAAGCCGTTGCAGGATTGTCGAATTTTGGAAGTTTTTTCAACGGTTAACAAAAATAAGGAACGTGGTGGCAGATTTAAGGCAATTTCCTCGGTAATCGTGGAGGGTGGTTTATTTCTCTTGCCAATATTTATTGAGTGTGCAGGCTTATGACTAATCACTTTACTCTTTGCTCCAAATTCGAATTTTCTCAGGTATTTTCTCTCTCTTATCTGTTCTTCTTTGTTTCTTTACTTCTTTGCTGCTCTTGTGTTTTTGTGATGGGTGACGCTGTAAAAGTGGTGTTCGCTGGTGTTGATGAGGGTGTAAAGAAACCAACTTTGGTTGCGCAGAACGTCTTCCCTGCTAAGGACGTTTATCCTTCAATAGTGACGAAGGAGGAGGTTTAGAAAATCGCCATTGTTGCGCGATTTCCTGATGGAGTGGTGGTGAAAATCCCATCTTCTAGGGAGAGGGCTCACTGGACTGCCCCTAGTTGGGTGTGCTTCTTTGAGTATCCCTTTGTGATTCGGCATACTTTCCCTTTCTCTCCCCTTGTTCGTAAATTTCTGTCTAGGGTTAGGGTTTTACCTTGTCAGTTATTGCCCCAAACATGGAGGGTTTTGAAAATTCTTAATTTGCTGAGTGCGAAATTGGGTATAGAACTTGATGTGAGGGATTTATGTTATCCTTACACCATTAGGACCAGTGGTAATTAAGGGTCGGGTTGGTCTTTGTTTGAAGGATGGTGTTGGCCCTTTGGTGACTGACTTGGAGAAAGCGTTTGACAAGAAGTGGTATCATAAGTTTTTCTTAGTGAGGATTGATTCGTTGGGTGATGATTTGATTTTTTTTATTGACACTATTGAGGCTGAAGGTATTCTATTTTCTTGTTTTTCCGTGTCTTGCTTTCCTTCTTTGTTGATTTGGGCTTATTTGCTTGATGGTTGTAGTGAGTAAGTTAAAGCAACGCTCTCAATCTCCATCATTGGTTGATAAGTTGTACGAGTTCAGTGCGGACGAGAGATCTTTTATTAAATTGACGCAGCCCAAAGCAGTTATCCAGATATAATCTCTGGACGATGCTGATTCTGAACGGAAAGTTGCCCCTGCTATGTCTCAAGGTTTTTTTTTCCTTTTTGCTTTGTTATGGTATTGTTTTTGTGCTATTCCTGTTGTAAATCTGCTTGTGGTAATGTCGTTGCGTTCTTTGTGTTGTTGTTATAAATTCGGTTGATTTCCCGTTTGCTTTCCCTTTTGGATTAGCTATGTACCTTTATGGGTTTGTTGTCCTTGTACTTCTTACGCTTCTTATAGAGTTTGCTGTGTTCCTTATAGATCATGTTATGTTCCTTGCTGTATTCCCTTTTGAACTTGTCATGTTCCTTGTAGATACTTCAAGGTCGTTGAGGTCTCATGAATTGCTTAGTTCTTCCTCTATCTAGGGTCGCATTAGATCGCGGGCCTCTTCTAAGGGTTCAGAGGATGTCCCTGCTCCGGGTAATGTGAAGCCTCTAAGGAGTGCTCCTCCTTCACCTCCTCCTCTCAACAATCTTAAGAGGAAGCTGGAGATTCCTACTGATGTTGATGTTGTTAACTTTTCTTATGATTCTCTAGCCCCTCATGTGGGTAATATGCTCTTCCCAGCCTTCAAGGAGCGCCAATCTTCGCAGACTTTCGCCGACCTTTCTCAAGAGGCTGTTGCGCAGTCTTTCCAGGTATAGTATACTCCCTTAAAAAAATCGACAAAACAATATTGAATGTCCAATTGTGTCATCTAACTTTGTTGTGTGCTTTTGCAGAGCTTTCAGTCGTGCCTAGGTGTACTGAACAAGGTGTCAGAGTTCATTCGGGCTTATGATGTCGTGAAGAAGGAGTGTGATGCTCTTGTTGATATGTATAAGGCTGCCACTGATGCTTTGAAAGCTGAATGGACCAAGTACAAGGAGTGCCTTGCTGATCGGGATGGGCTGAAGAATACTCTGAAGGAGGTTGCAAACGACTTTCTTGACGCGGCTAGCTATTACTTTGGAAAGGCACACTTGGAGATGATGGAGGATTATCAGCAAGGAAAGCATGAGGCGTGGGATTATGCTGCTGAGAAGTCTGTTTTGAAAAAACCTTTCCTGCAGGGACTGCTGCTCCTGGCACATTGTTGTTGAGCTATGCTGATGAAGAAGTTGACTCTCCAATGAACGAGGATGTAAAAGATGGTCCTGAGGATTCAAAGTCTGCTGCTGAATAGAAGACCCCTGTTGACAACACTGGGGAGAATTAGTTTTAATGGTGCTGTGTCACCTGTTAGTTTTGAACATTTTTAAGTTATGTTTGTTTTTACTGCCTTAGTGCAGTTGGATGTTTGTTTATTTGTTTTTGTGCTGCCTTTGCAGTTGGATGTTTCGCTTGTTTTGTTGCCCTTTGCAACTAGGTAATCTTACTACTTTGTTATGTTATGTGTGCTTTCTTGTCAGCCTTGCATTTCTCATTGTATTGCAGTTGTATTGCAGTTGTATTACAGTTATAGTATGGGTGTAGTATTGCTTACATGTATTTGTTGATGGTGTTCGCTTGCTTTGTAGGGATAAATGATTTGCTCCTTGCAGGGATAAATAGTGGTTGCCTTGCCATGTCTTGTTGTGCTTTGTATGGCAGCGTAGTTGTTGTCCTTACAAAATAGAGTTGGGTGAGGGGTGGCCGTGGGTTTCCCCAACGGCCCTCCGATGCCAAAGTCAGTACTCGTAGTGAATATAAATTGAATTGACAAAGTTTAAGTGAAGAAGAGTACCTATCGTGCTGCTTTTGGCTGTTGGAGATTATTGTTTTTTTTGTTTTTCTTCTTTTTTTTGGGTTTTTATTGTTTTCCTATTTTTTGTGTTTGTTTGTGTTTTTTTTTTTGTAAAAACGAAATTGAAATGATAACTACGTACCTTTGCTCTTCAGAAATGATAGAGCTTTAAATGTGCTGCGTTCCAGCTTCTTTGTACCTCTTTCCCTTTTGCGCTCTTGAGTCTGTAGGCTCTGTTGCCTACTACCTTGATGATTTCGTAGGGTCCTTCCTTGTTGGGTGCTAGTTTTCCTGCGTTTACTTCTCTGGTATTTTCGTACACCTTTCTAAGGACCCAATCTCCTAATTTGAAAACCTTTGCTCTGACATTCTTGTTGAAAGACCTTGCTACTTCTTGCTGGTAGGCTACCATCCTCATTTTTGCGTCTTCTCTTATTTCCTCTACGGTGTCTAGGTTGTGTATTAGTTCAGCTTGGTTCCTTTCTTATGTCATCAACTCGTACCTTGCTGTGGGGACTCTACCTATGTTGGGATTACTGCTTCGCATCCGTATACCATTGAGAAAGGGGTATGACCTGTAGCGCCTTTTAAAGTTGTTCTGTCTGCCCATGGTATGTTGGGTAGTTCATCTGCCCATTTCCCTTTTTCTCTTTCTAGTCTTTTCTTCATGTTGCCTATTAGGACCTTATTGCTTGATTCTGCTTGTCCGTTTGCTTGTGGGTATCTTGGTGTGGACATGATGAGGGAGATGTTCCATTCTTTGCAGAACTTTGTTGTTTTGTTGCTGATGAACAGGGACCCGTTGTCTGTAATGATCTCTGCTGGTACTCCAAATCTACTTATGATGTTCCTCTTGATAAATGAGATGACATGTTTATCCTTAATATCCTTGTATGCTTCTGCTTCTATCTATTTTGAGAAGTAATCCGTCATTGCTAGGAAGTATACTATTTGTCCTGATGATGGAGGTAGTTTTACTATATCCATTCCCCACTTCATGAATGGCCAAGGTGTCAATGTTGGGTACAACTCTTCAGACGACTTGTGTGTTAAAGGTGTGTGTTTCTGGCATGCTAAGCATTTCTTGGAAAACTCTACAGCGTCCTTTCTCATGCTGGGTCAGTAGTACCCCATTCTGAGTGCTCTGTTGGCTAAATTCCTTCCTCCTGAATGGTTTTCGCATTCACCACTATGTAGGGACTGTAGGACCTGTTGCGCTTCTTCTTTTTCTAAGCATCGTAAGAAGGGACCCGCTACGCACTTTTTGAAGAGTACGTTGCTAATTAGGCAATACTTTGAGGCTTTTGAGGCAAGTGCTTGGGCTGCCACCTTCCCTGCTGGTGATGTTTTGTCTAAGAGGTAATCTTTGAGAGGTTTCATCCAGCTACTTTCTTCCTTCCCTGTAGGGTCTGTTTGAATTTCGTAGACATTCATAGCTGATTCTTCCTCTATAGCTGGGGAGAGTACGTGTACTAGGGGATGGCTCCAACTTCATCAGGATTAATATTTGACCTTAAGTTTTCCAGGGCGTTTACTTCAGTGTTTAAGTTTCTGGGTACCTGGTCTATCTTGAATTCCTTAAATTCCTTGATGAGCCTCTTTGTGACTTCTAGGTAGGCTATCATCCTGGCGTCCTTTGCTGCGTATTCCCCATTGATTTGATTTACCATGAGTAAGGAATATGAGATTACCTATAGATGCTGTATCTTCATATCTCTTGCGACAGTTAGCCCTGTGATTAATGCTTCGTATTCGGCCTCATTGTTGGTTGCCTTGAATTTACACCTTACTGCTTGCGTTATTTTGTCTCCTTGTGGTGATGTCAACACCACTCCTAGGCCTACATCCCGTATGTTTGTTGCGCCATCTATATGGAGCGTCCATTTCTATGTAGCTTTTGGCTCCTGTAAGGCCAATACCTCTTTCTGTGCTTCCTCCTCAAGGGCCGGGCTGAAGTTTGCTACGAAGTCTACCAGAGCTTTGTAACTTGATTGCGGTTCTAGGCTCGTATTGTATATCGTACCTGATTAGACGTAGGGCCCATTTCTCCATCCTTCTTGACATTTCTGGCTTTCTCATGATGGCCTTGATGGGGTATTTGGTTCGTACTCGTATAGAATGGATATCAAAGTATGGGCGTAGCTTTATTGAGGCAGTGACTAAAGCAAAATGATTTTCTCCAAGGATGCGTACCTCGTTTCCGCACTAAGTAGAGTTTTGCTCACATAGTAGATAGGAAATAGCTCTTTGTCTTCTTCTCTGGTGAGGACTGCGCTGATCGTCCTTTCAGATACTACGAAGTACAATTGGAGTAGCTTCCCTTCTCTAGGTTTAGAGAGCATCCACGGGTTGGCCAAGTATTCCTTTAACTTCTGAAAGGCTTCGTCGTGCTCTTGTTCCCATTTGAATTCCTTATTCTTCTTCAAGACTTCGTAGAAGGCTCTGTTCTTGTCTGAAGACTTTGAGATGAACCTGTTCAGTGCTGCAATTTTCCCTGTTATGCTTTGTACGTCCTTCTTTGACTTCGGTCGTTCTAGGTCCAGGATGGCTTTGACTTGGTCTGGGCTGGCTTCTATTCCTCTTTGTATTACCATGTATCCAAGGAATTTTCCCGACTGAACTCCGAATGTGCATTTTGTAGGATTTAGCTTCATGCCGAATAGATGACGAAGGCTTCTTTGAGGTCTTTGACGTGATCAGCTGCCTTCTTAGATTTAACTACATTGTCGTCTATGTAGACTTCCATTGTGCTCCCAATTTGCTCTTCAAACATCTTGTTCACCAACCTTTGGTACGTCGTTCCTGCGTTCTTTAATCTAAAAGACATTACGTTGTAGCAGTAGATTCCTTGACTACTGATGAAAGCGGTTTTTTCCTGGTCATCTTTGTGCATGAGGATTTGGTTGTACCCACTGTATGCGTCCATGAAGGATAACAGTTCGTGCCCTGCTGTTGCGTCTACCATGGCATCAATGTGAGGTAATGGGAAGGGGTCTTTTGGACAGGCCCTGTTGATATCTGTGAAGTCAATACAGATTCGCCATTTTCCATTCTTCTTTTTGACCACCACAACGTTAGCAAGCCATTCTGGGTACTTTACCTCTCTATTCTTTCCTGTCTTCAACAGATTTTGGATTTCTTCATTAATGATCTTGTTCCATTCTGGCGTAAATTTTGTTCTTTTCTGCTTTATCGGTGCATGTATTGGGTCTACGTTCAGTTTATGAGTGATCACATCTGGGGAGATGCCTTTCATGTCTTCGTGAGTCCAATCAAACGCATCTTTCTCTTCTTCTAAGAATTCATAAATTTGCTGACGAAGATTTAAATTCAACTCTGTTCCTATTCTGACCTTCTGATCTGGGTGGTTAGGGTTCAGCTCGACTTCTGTGGCTTTTTGTTCTTCTGCTATACTCAGCTTCTCTTGGCCCAGCTGACCCTCTGATTGCTATGCTGAACTCTTCTCTGCAGATGTTGCTTTTAGTGCAATCTTGTAGCATTCCTTGGCTTCTTTAGGGTCCCCTTTGATTTCCCGAATACCCCATCTGGTAGGGAACTTAATGACTTGATGATATGTGGAGGGGATGGCCTTCATCTCATGTATCCATGGTCTGCTCAGAATCATATTGTACGATGATAGAGTGTCGATCACTAGGAACTTGACTTGTAAGTTGACCCCCTTTGCATAAGTGGCTAATGTGATCTCTTCGCTTGTCTTCTTGGTTTCCCCACTGAACCCTACTAGCATTGTTGACTTGTTGATGATGTTCTTCTCATCGATGTTCATATGTTTCAAGGTATCAAGCATGATGATGTTTGCAGAGCTTCCATTGTCAACAAGGATTCGCTTGATCATACAATTTCCAACTGGGAGCGAAATTACTAGGCTGTCATGATGGCCTTCCACTGCATCTCTCTCTTTGAACATGATGGGGATATCCATTTTTGACCTTCCCCTTCTGTCGGGTTGATCCTTGTTGCTTTCTTTTGCATGCCGCTTCGCTACTGAGTATGTTAAGCCGCATACTTCTGATCCTCCTGATATGAAGCAGATGGTTTTGACAATTGGAGGAGGAGGTAGGGGGCCACCTTGCTTGGATTCTTTTTCCCTTCCTTGAGCTTTGGATCTATCTGATAGGAGTTCTTTGAGATACCCTTTCTTCAACAGGTAAGCAACTTCCTTCTTGAGCGCAACACATTCGTCGGTTGTATGACCAATATCTGAATGGAAGTCGCACCATCTTGACGGATCCTTCTTCTCTCCAAGCCTGTCACTCTTTCTAGGCCCCTGCACGGTATCTCCCATCTTGTTTAGGGTCTTAATTAATCCTGCAGGGTTAACATTGAAACAATATTCATGCAATTTAGGTGGGAGTTTAGGATCCTCCCTCCAATCTGAGAATTCTTCCTCGACAGCATTGACTGATCCTTCACCAAAACGGGAACGCTGATACGGCTTGAATCGATGATCTCTCTTGGAAAAGTTGTTGCTCCTTCTTAAATGGTGATCTGGTTCGGGAGTCTTTCTTGCATAGACATCCTCTTCAAATCTGACTTGCGCCATAGCTTTAGCTTGCACATCCTCGAAGGTCGTACAGGGATAGTTGGTTTACTCCTTGTAGAGCTCACTATAGTCTAGCAGCCTCTTCTGAATGCTTCGATTGTTGTAGGAGCATCGCATTTGTGTATCCCAATTTTCTCCCTGTCGAACTTGTTAAGATAGTCCCTCAAGGATTCTCCGTGTCTTTGCACAACACGGTATAGATCTGAGGACTGCTTCTCGATTTTTTTGCTGCTAGCAAATTGAATCTTAAATAGATTCACCATTCCTGCAAAAGATCGAATTGTCCCATTATTTAAATTAATGAACCAAGTTAGGGCTGTACCTGATAATGTGGCTCCAAAGCCTTTGCACATGATGGATTCCCTGATCTCTCTAGGGATTTAGCTTGTCATTATCTTATGCTTGTAAAGGGACACATGCTCATCGGGGTCCGTTGTTCCGTCATATATGGCCATGTTGGGTAGGGGTGTTCAAAAATTCCCGACCCGACTGACCCGACCCAATGACCCGACGACCCGACTTAATATAACCGGGTATTTTTTTTTAAAATTAGCAGATTTTCGGGCCGGGTC
This sequence comes from Chenopodium quinoa, assembly GCF_001683475.1. Classification (NCBI taxonomy): domain Eukaryota; kingdom Viridiplantae; phylum Streptophyta; class Magnoliopsida; order Caryophyllales; family Amaranthaceae; genus Chenopodium; species Chenopodium quinoa. Next base: position 63,748 of record NW_018744187.1, on the reverse strand, counting down.
ATGGGCCAAAATGTGAGGATGTCGGGTACCCGCTGACCCGTAAGCTTTTTCTTAATAAAAGATATTACTGTACGTATAATGTAAAGGGTTAGGGTTTTTAACCTTGTTATTATTCCCTATAATACTATAGCCGTCATTCCCATCAATAACAATTCACTCTATAATGCTTTCTCTCTGCTCTAAATCTCATTCATTTTCTACAAACCATCTTTCTCCCTCTCTACAAACTTTCTTTCACACACTATGAGTCGCGGCAAAAGGGAAAGCAACAACACTACTACACTAGGCGGCATTACGGTTACTTGCTTGGCGTTTTTGTCCAGGAATATGGGGTTTTGATCTCTAAGATCTACCAATTTGGGTTCTCCATTTGTGGGATTTTTGGTTGTCTTTAGATTTTGTGTAAATTTTACTTTTTTTTTAAAAAAATAATATTTTATAAAGTGTAAAAATTCAGTTGCTTTGTATTTTATTAATTTTTTTTGTTTGTTTAAGTTTGTAGTTAGATTTGTTTAAAAATATGACGTATTTGTATTTCATTTAGTAATTAATAGTTGAACAAGAACTCCAATCATGTTCATGAAGTTTTTTGTGCTTGTACAGTACTACAGGTCTACAGTAGCAAAGTAATTTATTGAATTTAATTAATTTTTACTCTATACAGTACACATATTCATTATTTCATTGAAATTGTTTAAAAAACAAAATTCATTGAGATGATTTAAATTTTTTCGGGTACCCTTTGACCAAAACCCGAGAAAATTGGGTGCCCGAAACCAGGGTACCCGACTTTCTCGGTTCGGGACATGGGACGAATTTCTCACTACTCGAAGATCCGGGTACCCGCCTTTTCGGGTACCCGAAAACCCAGGTACCCGGATTTGAACACCCCTAATGTTGGGCATGTTGAACCTCTTTGGCACTTCTACCATGGCGATCTCTTCTGAGAAAGGAGACTTTATATAGCCATCCGCTGCTTCTTCCTCCATGGGCTTTGGCACTCCAGGGATTTTGGCGATCTTGGCCTCAAATGCTTTGAGGTACTCCTTAACCACCTTTTCTATTTTTCCCTCTTCGGCTCCTTCCTGCATGTCCTTCTTGAGAGTTCCTGCATCCCGAAAATCTAGCTCCAGGGGAGTTTCCCTGCTGTTAGATCCTTTTTCCCCGTTACCGTTGTGGAAGGTTCCGGACATATCAAGCTGCATGGCTATACTTTCGGTACTTTTTCTGGTGTTAACGGTTTTGGATGCAACTGATTGTATTTGGATGCGGAGGGCTTCATTTTGTTTGGTTAGACTAGTGAGTTTGGCTTCGGTTTGAACCTTTTGGGCAACAATGTCTAGATTTGGCTTTTTAGCTGGTCTAAGGTTTGTCGGAATGCGTTCATTCCCTAATTGATTTCGGCACTGGTGAAGGGTACTAGGTGTCTAGTCATGGTGATTGTCTTGGTTTTTGGCGAGTTGGTAGGTTAATTGATTATCAGCCCCACGGTGGCGCCAAATTGTTTATGCAAATCTCAGTTAGGACATCCAAGAATTTGCTAGGGTTTGAGGGGTAATAACAATCAATCCACAAATATTGAATAAAGCAAACAAGAACAATAATAAAGCAATAAATAATCAATAAGTAAGCAATAAGCATGCGAATAAGATCAAGGAAATAGGTTTAGAGACACAATACTGAGTAAGGACAAGCTTCCTCATTCAGCAGAGACATAGATCCGTAGCCATAAGCAAAATAATCAGTTTATATTTAAATGTGAGTGAATGTACATGACTGTTACAATGTCTGACTTTGCTATTTATACCTAAGAGCTACTAGGGTTACAAAGATATCGAATATATTTTCACAAAGTAGATCTTTATTGATTTTATTTTGTTTCCTTGTGCAGTAGGTATATTCTTGGCAAGTATCTTCATGATTGATATTCTTTATTCTGTTTTCCTTGCTTGTTCCAATCAAGCCGTTTTGCTTGATTGGTTGTGCCTCTTGATCATGAAGTGGTGCCCTAAATATACTTGGTTGTATATTGATACGGGCCCAACACTTGCCCATAGCAAGGACAGGCGGTAAAATAGCCTCTAATCCTGAAACTGTGGCCGTCATCCATCTGTATTAGAACAGGCGGAAGACTCGGTGCTTTTTAGATTTCAAGTTAAATTAAATCAAATTACTGTGAGCGCTGCCTTAGCGCATTCGGTAGGGCCGCTTGTTGTTTTCGTAGAGCAATGTGCCACCCAAATGGGAGATTCTTCTCCTCGACGAATTCGCCCAAATGGACGTCGCCGGTTGCCCGACTTATGTTGGAGCAGACAGTCATACTCATGTTGGAGCAGACGATAGTTTAAATAATATGTATCCGGCCATTGGCCTCGGTTAAAGAACTGAATAGCCACTAAGTCATTGACTTAGCTTAAAATAAAAGATAACTAGCTACTAAGTTAAAAGCTTAGTTTTTCATCCGGCCATTGGCCTCTCGTCATTTGGGCGTTAGCTACTAAGTTATTAACCTAGCTTAAGGATAGGTTTAAGGCCGACTGCTTTGGTGCAGTCGGGTTCTCTTTTGGGAGTCTACTGTTGGGGCAGACGATCCCGAAATTATATTTAGATTAAGAATGTGCTTAGTTGTCTGCCTATTGGGCAGGCGGTAGCTCGCAGAATCTCGCCGTTGGCCGTCTGCATATTGAGCAGGAGATACTCCAACGTCGCTATTAAAAATTTTGGTCTGCCTGGACATTGTGAAGGCGGTACCATAGACGGTAAGTAAGATCCGCCAGCACACAGTGCAGGCTGCATCCTTCATTGTTATGAGCCTGGTCCTTCTGCACTTTCTGCAACTGGTGCTCAAAATAAGGAAAAGAAAATAAAGACAAGTATGAAATGAAGGCAAAATTTCATTAACAAGTCAAAAAACTTTACAAAATTTCAGAAGTAATACTTTTTCAGGTTATCTACATTCCAGGTTCTGGGTAGCCTCCTATCGTCTGGTGTTTCCAGGCGGTAGGTGCCGTCTCTTACTTCATAGATTCGGTAGGGGCCTTCCCAATTTGGGGTTAACTTCCCTTGTTCATTTTCCTTACCGATTGCCTCCATTTTCCGTAACACAAAGTCCCCAACTTTTAAAGGACGCTTGTGTACTCTTTTCTTGTACTCTCAAGTCATTCTCAGACGCTAGATCTCATGGCGCAAGGCAGCATTACCCTTGCGCTCTGGTAGTGAATCCAATGGCAGGCGCATGGCCTCCCAGTTCGCCTCTTCATCATATAGCATAATCCGAAGAGTACACCAGTTACCCCTACGCTTGTGTACTCTTTTCTTGTATGCTCAACTTCTGCCCCGTACACCATGAGGAATGAGGTCTCTCCAGTCGCCCCTTTTGCGGTTGTTCTGATGGCCCACAGGACGTGTGGTAATTCATCCGCCTATAGGCCGCCAACTATCTCAATTTTCTTTTTAATGTCGTTTGAGATTAATTTATTGAAGGCTTCAACTTGGCCATTTGCTTGGGGTTGGCCGACTGATGCAAAATAAGTAGAGATCCCCTGATCTCCTAACCAAGTCTTCAAGTGAGGAGTGTCAAACTGAGGACCATTGTAAAAAACCATAGATATAAGCACCCCGAAACGAGTGATGATATTCTTCCAGATGAAGGAAATCACGTCCTTTGTCTTGATGTTTTTGACCGACTCTACCTCTACCCATTTGGTAAAGTAATCCACAACCACAAAGATGTAGTGCCTACCGCCTGGAGCAGTCGTATATGGACCCAGAATGTCCATGCCCTATTTAGCAAACGGAATAGGATGGCCGTCAGGTCAGTGCCTGGACGATGGATCAGCTCGCCAAACTTTTGACACTTGTCATATTTTATAACCATCTCAATAGCATCCGACTCTAGGGTCGGCCAGAAGTAATGCCGCCTGTCCTTGACAGCTAAGGATCTGCCGCCTACATGAGAGGCACAGTATTCGACATGCAATTTTTCGAGGATTTCTTGCCCCTTTTCTGGGGTCACACACTTCAAAGAGGCTTCAAGAAACCTGTTTGAAGAGCTCTCCTTGCCTTATCTCAAAGTTTGCAGCCCGTTTTTTCATCACGACCGCCTCCTGAGGTTAATCTGGGAGGGTGCCGTCTGTTAGGTATGCCCGGATGTTATTTATCCAGGTGAAGCTTCGGTCAATTACTCCAATGGGATCCTCATCAGATATACTTCTCTTTTCCATGACTTCCTAGAAGACTAACCGAGGCGTTTAACAGGAGGCGGATGAGGCTAGTTTGGACAGAGCATCCGCCTGATTTTTTTTTTATCTGGGCACTTGGCTTAACTTGAAGTCTTCAAGTGTCCCAGCTTCATCCTTGACCGCTTGCAAGTATTTGATAATAACCGGATGGGTGTCTTCATAGACACCATTGTATTGGCTTACGACCAATTGAGAGTTAGAGCAGGCATCAATTCTTGTTTCCCCTACCGCCTTATACATTCGAATGCCGGCTAACAGGGCTTCATACTCAGCCCCATTATTTGAGGGCTGGAACTTGAACCGTAGTGCATATTCATGTTTGTCCCCCTCAGGAGACTAACAAATTACGCCTGCACCACAGCCGTTCATCGTGGAGCTTCCATCCACATACACTTTCCAAGCCTGATTGATATGATCCGGCTCAGCCGGAGTTGTCATTTCAACAATAAAGTCGCGAATGCTTGCCCCTTTATTGACTTCCTTGATTCAAAAGTGATTTCCAGTCCTTGTAGTTCAATAGCCCATTTGAGCAATCAACCAGAAGACTCTAGGGTTGTCATTGGCCGCTTGATCGGTTGGTTAGTGTAGACCGTGATCGAATGTGCCAAGAAATATGGTTTCAACTTCTTGACAGCCATGAAAAGGGCGAGACCAAAATTTTCAACCATGGGGTACTGAAGCTCTTGCGTTTTTAAGAACGTGGCTAATGAAGTAGACCGGGAGCTGGATGCCGTCTCTTTTAGCTAAGAGTACAGCACTGAGGGCATGATCTGAAACTGCCAAATACATATAGAGCACCTCTTTTAGCAAGGGACTGACCAACCTTAGCAAAGAGTGCAGATGCGCTTTCAGCTTTTGGAAGGCGGCTTTAGCATCATCCCCCCCATTCAAATCTAGTTTTCTTCCTGATCGCTTAGAAGAAATAAAGGCACTTGTCACCTAACCGACTAAGAAATCTCCCAAGAGCTGCCAGATAACCGGTTAATTTTTGAACTTCCTTTACAGAATGGGGCGACTGCATTTCGGTTACCGCTTGTATTTTTTCAGGGTTGGCCTATATTACCCTTTGGTCAATCAAGAATCCGAGAAACTTCCCAGACTCAACACCAAAGACACACTTTTTTGGATTAAGCATGACCTTGTGCTGCCTGAGTGTGGCGAATGCTTCTCGGAGGTCAGACAGGTGATCCGCCTGCTGTTTGGATTTGACTATCATATTATCAATGTATGCCTCTACATTCCTCCCAATTTGATTAATGAAGGCTATGTTAATCATTCGTTGGAAAGTAGCAGGCGCATTCTTCAAACCAAACGACATCACATTGTAACAGAATAACCCCTGATCAATGACGAATGCCGTCTTTTCTTGATCCTTTTTCCAATGGGGAATCTGATGAAAGCCTTAATAGGCGTCCATAAAACTCATCAGGGCATGCCCGGCTATAGAGTCGACTAGACTATTGATCTTTGGAAGTGGATAACTATCCTTCGGACATGCTCTGTTCAAGTCAGTGTAATCTACACACATGCGCCAGGTGCCATTCGGCTCTTTACAAGCACACCATTTGCAACCCATTCAGGGAAGGTACATGGCCGAATGAACCCAGCATCTAACAACTTTTTAACTTCGGCGGCTGCCGCCTGACTTTTTTCCTCGCCATTGTTTCTTTTCTTTTGCTGAATGGGCTTCTTTTTGGGATCCACAGCGAGTTTGTGGACAGCAAGATTCGGGCTGATGCATGGCATCTCTTCCACTTCAAAGGCAAAAATGTCTTTGAATTCTTTCAAGAGTTGGTGTAGACTTGCAGCTAACTTAGCAAAAGCAGCCGTCCCCATCTTAACAGTTCGCTCTAGAGGGCTGTCGTCTAGAGGAATATCAGTGTGCTCACCAGCCGGCTGGGGACGGAGGTCATCTGACCGTTCCCCCGGTCAGTGATTGCTATTGCTTTTATTTTTTGACCACCACCAGTAGATTAGGATTTTGTTTCTTAACGGCTGGTGGGGCCGGATGTTCATCCTTGACCTCATCAAGATTAAATGGCTCTTTGCTCTGTATGGCTGTAGCTGCCACAGGCTTGGCGTCCGAGAGATAGCATTCTTGAGCCGTCTTCTGGTCCTCGTTCAGGGAGCCAACAGTTCCATCATCCCTCTCATACTTGACAAGCATGAGAGCTGGAATGATGACTGCCTTGCACTTGTTGAGAGTGGGTCGGCCAAGGATGAGGTTATAGGCAGTCAGCTCCTCGACCACAGGAACCGGATGGTCATGTACCGACCGCTACCTTTTTCTCCTAGTCGAATGGGCAAATCAATGTGTCCGGCTGGATGCACAACTCCTCCCCCAAAACCCACAAGGGGATGGGAGACATCCGTCATACTATCCGGCCTGTATTTCAAGTTTGATAGACATTTGTAGCTAATGATGTCTGAGGAGCTTCCTATGTCAATTAAGATGCGACCAACCAATTGGTTGGCCACTTTGCAATTTATGACCACAGGGTCATCATGCGGCCGACGGACTTTGCATATTTCCTTTTCGGTGATGATGACTTTAGGGAAGGCGGATATGCTAGCCGCCTGTCCCTCATTAACAGAATGGACCATCTTTCTCAAATTATCCTTGTTTCCTCGGATGGTTGGACCACCACCGGCAAATCCTCCTGCTATCGTATACACTGGTTCCTCATCCGTTTCAGAGCTGATAGCAGGCTGGGGAGTCTTCTTGCTTGACTTCACAAGATTCGATTTAGGATTTCAGCGCTCCTTTGTCGGCCAGATGATTAAGCGTCCGAATGCTTATTAGAGGAGTAGAGCTCGGTCGCCTGTTTATAAGCGCCCGCCTCCATCAAGGCTCCTTGGAGGGTGAAGATTTTCTTACGGACGAGTTTGAACTTGAAAGTTGACCCGTCCTTCAGACCTTTGATAAATTATGTGAAAGCCACTTCGTCAGACAGTCCTTGTTTCTAGATTCTCACCAGATTGAACCGCCTGACGTATGATCACAACCCTTCTCTATCTCCCTGTTGCACATGGCCTAAATCAAGGCTCGTTTTCTTTGCAGGGATGTTCATAGAGAAGTTAGAAGCAAACAAGAATGCAAGCGTCTTGAAGCTAAGTCGACAGATTGCTAAATCACTGTTGGGTTATGCCCTTTAGGGTGGCTGGGAAGCATCGACACCAGGTGACATCGTCCAACCCCTGTAAGTACATGATATGGGTTTATGCCAAGAGGTGGTCTTCAGGGTTGGAAGTACCATCATAGGATCCAACCATGAAATTTTTAACCTTGGCCGGCTGTTCGGCCTGAGCTATTTCCCTAGAGAACGCGGAGGGCTGCTCCCCAAGGTTTTGTAGCCGAAGCTGTTAGTCTAAATGCTGATAGTTATATGTCGCGTGTCCTCCGAAGAAGGCAGGCTGGGCGTAAGGTAAAGCAGGCGGTCTACATGGTGGTTGTGCCACATACTGCGCCAAATTATTTAGGTGAGGCCCCGACTGCATGAGGGGGCCGCTTGTGGGAGTCTTCGGCCCGGAAGGAGAATTCCTCACCGAGGTGTTCTGAAAACTGTCATGATAAGTCGACGTTGAAGCCGACTCCGACAGCTGTTGATTCCTTAGCTAGTCGATGTACTAATGAGCATTAGGAAATGTCTGTTTTCTACCGTCCGACTGAACATGCCGCATGGCTTTCCTTTTCACTATTTCAAGGAAACAAAGTATTGATAGGTCGAACGGAGGCCGAGCCTTCTCCGGGTGAGGAGTCGGTTGTCGGTCTCGGCAGGCCTTGTGGTGGACTGCTCCTTTCTAGGTGCAGCCGTTTGCTTGTTGATTAGTCCTTTGATTTCACCCCTAAGGCTACTCATGAATTTCATGAGCTCATCACGGGTGACTGGGGCTGATCCTGCCGCTTGGAGGCATCAGTCGCATGCGCTGTGGGCTTACTTGAGGATCTAGGGGGCCTATTAGTACCCGCGTGGTTAATATTGCGCTCTCGCTTGTCTTTCTGACGGAGGCGCTTAGAGATGAGTGACCCATTAGGGGCCACATAGGTTTTGACATCAGCGTCGGCACTTGAGTCATGGTCCGTCTGGACATGTATTTCTTCCATAGGCCGGTTGGTCTCTTGAGGTGGCACAAATTATCTTGAGAAGCCATCTTAGAGGTACTCTCCCCACAGACGGTGCCAAATGTTTCGGGGTTTTTTGTGTCCCTAGGGAAAGTTACAGCTCAAGATTGGATTCATAAGGTCGCGTGTACCTGCAAAACAAACGGACCGCCGAATGGTCGGTGGTTCGCCTCCGAAGATTAAGTTAGTAAAGTGTTCGGAATAAAACGTTTGGAAATTAAGGATGCCAAGCTCAAGTGCTACCTATATCTTTAGAACGACAGCTTAGTAATAATTGCAATAATTAACGTAATGTGTCCCCATAAATGAGGGGAATGTCCCTATTTATAGGGTCCTTGGGAAGTGTGCCCTCCCTAGGGTTTGATGACCTAGGGATTAGGGCACGCCGTTTTGCGGCGCCCTCAAAGTTTGGGCCTTGAAAGGCCGCCTTTTGAAAAGGGGTATCTGAGTGACACGTGTCACACATCTAGAAAAGGCCATTTGGGCGCCTCCCACGGCGACACGTGTTGCTCTCTCATTGGTCCACTGGGGGTTATTAAATACCCCAAATCAGGAGCTATATCTGCTTGACACGTGTCACCATATGGAAGGTCCGAGTTGGCACCCCTTCCAGTGACACATGTCAAACTCTGATTGGGCCACTTGGCAGGGTATAAAATACCCAAAAAAATTACCCACACAATCTTTCTCATGCTGACACACCTCTTCTCTTTCTCTATTTTTTTGACATGTACACCTCTTCTCTTTCTTTTCTCCCTCTTCTTTCGTCCAATTCCCTAGTTCTTTCATCGAAAGTAACACTCATTTCCAATGTCAATATCCAGATTAACGGATATCTTCTTAAACCATAGCCCTAAAATCCTCCTTTCCCCAAAATTTCTATTTTCAATGAAAATTGCAGTTTCAAGCTTAGGGTTCATGATCAATTTTCTTCTCCCGTGAAGCCTAGTAGTAGTATCGGCAGCTCTATGAAGTCGTCTTCTTCCCTAATAAAGAAGAAGAAGATGAGCAGAAACGTGATTATTATCTCAATACGGATCATGGCGTCATGTAATTTGTGTTTATTTAAGACGAATTTTCTGAATTGAATTGAAGAGATCTCAATTTCTATATATACAAGTAATTTTCTCTAATTCCTCTGATTTTAAGTACCCTTGAATGCTTTTGCTAATTTGCTGGAAATTTGGTTTAATTACTTGGAATTCTAATAATATTTAGTTTTTACTACTTCTTTTGAATTGGTTGTCTTCTACTGATAATTTGATATGATCTTTGTGTAAAGTCGTGAAATAAATTGTTATAGTGATTAGTGAATGACTTATATTTATGTGGGTTGAATTAGATATGAAATATGGTGATTAATTTTGCTGAGGAAATTGAATTTCCTTGCTAAATATTTTTTTTTTTTTTAAAAATAAATCTTTGTTGTAGAATTGCCAAAACAGAGAAGCTTAGAGGATATATATATATATATATATATATATAATATATATATAATATATATATATTATATATATATATATATATATATATATATAATATAATATATATATATATTATTGTAGACACCTATTTGTGTTTCCCCAAAACCAAACCCAGTGATGATTACCTTTCACGTCGAATCGTAATCGAATGAAGTGAAAGTGTGGAAAGTTTAGTGTTGCGGAAAGTTTTAATTTGTTTTCTCTTCTAACTGTTTTTGAAAACCTATTTTAAAAAAAAAACAGCCAATCCAGTTTGGTTGGTCCATGATATGGGTCCAATAGTAGTGTAGTTGGATAGGGTTTGAAAAGAGCTTTCCAACAATATATTATAAGCCAATTCCGATGAAAATTGAGGAAGTTATGGCCAAATTTCTGAACTGGCCTAGTTTGAGCCTTATATGCGGCCCAATGATCTAGAGGAGGGCTTAACATGGATTTAATCATTCCTAATGCAATTAGGAATGGTTTAGTATTCTAGATTCTTCTAGAAGGTTCTTTTCATTCCTAATTCAATTAGCATTGATAAATTGACTTTTGTTGACTTTTTATCAGAATAAAAGAACGTTTTTGAGGAAAATACAATTTTATCATCCTGTACTGCAATTTCTATCTGATTTTAAGAAAACACGTCAATAACTTAGTCAGCGCCAAACGCCAGCATTAGCGCCTGGTGCTAGCCTTAGCGCCTGGCGCTAACGTCAGCGTCTGGCGCTAACCTGGTTTTACGCGTCAGAACTCTGTTTTGGTTTTTTATCTTTTTTGGCCGATTTTCTCTATAAATAGCTTTCTAAAAACTCCATTTTCATTCACCAACTCTCATCAAGATTCTTTGATTACTCTCTCTCTCTCTTTCTAAACTAGCTTTTCACAAATACAAAAATTCCGCATTCATTAGACTTAGATACACCTAGCCAAGTTCAAAGTTGCCTTCGCCCTAGACGTGAAAGGTTTAATTTCCGAGGGTTTGGTCCCAAATCTCTATTTCAATTATTTAATTTAATTATTGTTTATTATTTTCCTTGAAGTTACTAACGTGTGTATTTTGTTATTAGAAAGAGGTACGAGGCATCAAAGTAAGTACTTTAATGGTTTAATTGATATTATGATATAGAAATCATGCTTAGATTGTTATTTTGATTCCTAGTATCATGTCTAGGGTAACTTTAATATTAAGTATGATTAAAAGTATGACGCTTCCTATGTTATTCCTAATATTTAGGATTGTTTAGTATCATGTTAGGGTTAAAGCTTTGATTTTTATTGCTTAGTGACATGCTAGGGATTTTTATTAATCTTGTTAGTATCAGGCCTAGGATCTTGCTATTATTATTATGCTTAACATGATAATTTTAATTATTACGATTGTTATAATTATTATTATGATTATTATAATTGTTGTGATTATTATTATGTTGCTTGATATTTATTGTTATTGCTTGATCACGCCTTTTTATGCATGTTTAACGGGAATTTGTACTTATAATCACGCTTAATAAGATAATTAATAATCTTTTTAGGGTTAATTTGATTATAATTCAAGTGATCGTCAATATTAGGTTTATTTGTGCATTAAATTCAACCAACATAGATTAAACAGGTCTAGGGTTAATCCTAATGATTGCATGTTAGTCAGAAAGCGCATATGAATACGATCAGAATAAAGTAGAGGCCTATTATTAGGGCAGGTTCAATCTCTTTTAGGTTAGATTTGTAACCTTCATCCCCGAACCCTATTTGGTTCAAGACCTTAATTATGGAGTTGACGGTCTCTTGGATCGTAAAGGGTGTAACCTTCACCTCGTGAACGGTTTACAAGTTCCTTAAAAAACTTGTTTGCGACTCATTTGCTCTATCTTCTTTCCCTTTGGACGCCACCGTACTTTAGTGTATGATCACAGTGGGGTTCAAGCTAGGGATAACGCTTGAAATATTCCTACAGTTTTTGGCGACTCCACTGGGAAGGATTTCTATTTTAATTCCTGAAATTTATTTCGGCAATGATTTAGATTGATTGGATGAGACTCGAAAAGTTCTAAGTATTTCATGTGCGTAATTTATTGATTAACATTATTGTCATATGCATAAAAAAGATCTCATTGGAAAGACCATCCGTAATGATTTAAAACATAGGATTTTACACGTAGGAAATTTGAGGAATATCTTTCACAACTAGGACCGAAATAACACTGCGCGAAATTGGAAAATTTTATCGAGCACAGAAAGCTGCTGAGGCATGTAGGAATTAGCGTCAGCGAACAGAAAATTAGCGCCAGCCGATAGCTTTATCGCCAGGCGCTACAGCAAAAATCCGGCGCCGATCTCTGTTTGCTGGCGCTAAATTCTTCCAATACCGAGCCAGAAATATACGTTCTAATTTCGACCAGTTTTTCGCATTGTTTGCTCGAACCTACTTCCTGATTGAGTTTTTTCTCACTTTTCTGAAACCCATATGTGTTCTACATATGGACATAACCCTCTGGGAATTCATGCTCCATCTACCTGAATGAACGTTCTGAGCAACAAAGGGTAC
>NW_018744187.1:0-51270 GCF_001683475.1 Chenopodium quinoa | reverse complement strand
AAACTCCTCACAAGCCAAGTAGTTTACCAAATCCGCAAACCATGGTAGAATCTTCTCCTTGAGGAGGTATAAAACATCATCCTTCAACTCATCACAAATGGGCAGCCCATCATCTTCTTGTTGCTCCCTCTCCATGCGCGAAAGGTGATCCGCAACCACATTCTCGGCTCCCTTCTTGTCCCGGATCTCCACATGAAATTGTTGTAAAGAGAGGACCCATCGGAGGAGGCGTGGTTTGGATTCCTTCTTCGAAATTAGGTACTTAATGGCAGCATGGTCGGTATAAACATCGTTTTGGAACCAATGAGGTAGTCCCAAAATTTCTCAAATGCATGAACAATGGCTAGGAACTCTTTCTCTGTAGTGGTGTAGTTCCTTTGTGCTTCATTTAAGGTCTTGGACATGTAATAGATCACGTGAACCCTCTTCTCAAATCGTTGCCCAAGAACACCTCCAATAGCCGTATCACTAGCATCGCACATCAACTCAAAAGGTAGATCCCACCGTGGTCCTTGCACAATCGGTGCCGAAATCAAAGCTTTCTTAAGTGTGTTAAAAGCTTGTAGGCACTCTTTGTCAAACTTGAAGTCGACTTCCTTTTGCAATAAGGCAGTCAATGGCTTGGCTATAAGAGAGAAATCTTTTATGAATCGCCGGTAGAACCCCGCATGCCCTAGGAATTGTCTTACCCCTTTTGCATTGACCGGTGGTGGTAGCTTTGCTATAACTTCAACCTTTGCTTTGTCCACCTATATGACTGCATTTGAGATCTTGTGACCGAGGACAATACCTTCTTCAACCATGAAGTGACACTTCTCCCAGTTCAGGACTAAATTCACTCTCTCACACTGTTATAGGCACTTCCCCAAGTTTACTAGGCAATCATCAAAGGAGGCTCCCCCAACAGAAAAATCGTCCATGAAAACCTCCATCTCGACCTCCAACATGTCCCCAAAAATGCTCATCATACACCGTTGAAAGGTGCCCGGTGCATTGCAAAGTCCAAAAGGCATTCTCCTGTAGGCAAAAGTACCATATGGACAAGTAAAAGTCGTCTTCTCTTGGTCATCCGGGTTTATAGGTATTTGGAAAAAACCCGAATAACCGTCAAGAAAGCAATAATACTTGTGCCTAGTTAGTCTTTCGAGCATTTGATCAATAAAAGGGAGGGGAAAATGGTCCTTTTTGGTAGATGCGTTTAGACGTCTATAGTCTATGCACATCCGCCAGCCGGTCACCGTTCTAGTTGAGATGAGATCACCATTCTCATTCTCAACTACAGTCATTCCCCCCTTCTTAGGGACAACATGCACAAGGGAAACCCATCTAGAGCTTGAAATGGGGAAGATGATACCTGCATCAAGAAGTTTGGTGATCTCTTTCTTCACCACCTCCCCCATTTGAGGATTTAGTTTCCTCTGCCTCTCAATAGAAGGCCTCGCACCATCCTCGAGAGTTATGTGATGCATACATATAGCGGGGCTAATACCCTTGAGGTTATCAATGGTATAGCCTATGGCACTTTGATGCTCTCTCAATACATCACACAACTTCTGAGTTTGATCCGCATCTAAAGAAGAATTCACAATGACAGGATAAGTTGAATCAGGGCCAAGAAATTCGTACCTTAGATGTAATGGTAGAGGTTTCAATTCTATTTTAGGGGCCTCGTTTACCTCTTTTGTGGTGGCCTTAGGAAGTGCATACATGGGTGTAATTTCCTTGAAACCGTTATCACCATCATCTTCCTCTAGCATTTTCTCCTCTATGTACCTGCTCTCATCGGTATCACTTGGCTCAAGATCATGGTTAGTAGAAAGCAATAGTGTATGCATACTAGAGACAATCGAATCAATAGTGTCAATCATCATGCAGTTTTCGGAAGTAGACAAAGGATATTGCATGCTTTTGTTCAGATCAAATTCAAGGACCTCCTCTCCTACCTTTAAAGAAATCTTGGCACTCTTCACATCAATGAGAGCACCGGAGGTAGCTAGGAAAGGTCGCCCAAGAATAATAGGTATATGATTATCTTCATCCATTTCCAAAACTACAAAATCCACAGGTATCACAAATTTCCCAACTCGTAGGGGAACATCTTCTACCTTACCCTCATGAAATTTTGATCGAACGATCAGCTAACTGTAGGGTAATGTTAGTAGGAAGAAGTTCTCCTACCCCTAATCTTTGATATACAGAATATGGCATTAGACTAACACTAGCCCCAAGATCACACAATGCATTATCAATTTTTATTTTATTAATAGCACAAGGGATTGAGAAATTACCTGGGTCTCCCAATTTGGGAGGCATCTTGTTCATGATGATTGCACTACAATTCGCGGTGAGGTTAACAGTTTCCACCCCATCACAATTCCTCCTGCCACTCAAAATATCTTTCAAAAACCTAGCATAGTTAGGCATTTGTTTTATAGCGTCGGTGAATGGTATGGAAAGGTGAATTTGCTTCAATGTATCTAAAAACTTACCGAATTGAACATCCAACTTATGTCTCACAAACTTATGGGGGTAAGGAAGTTTTTGCAATAGATTGGGTTCTTTGACTTGTGTTACTTCCTTTTCATTTAAGACCTCTACAGTTTTATCATTCTCTCCGGTCCTCTCCTCCTCACTCTCTATAACAGTATCAGTGGTAGGTGTAGTCACAGATTGACTCCTAGGGGGTACTACTTCATCGCTCCCCCTCAATGTCTTTCCACTCCTAGTGGTGATAGCATTTACAGAGTTTTTAGGGTCAATACCTTGAGGTGGGAGTTTTGACACTCCAACCCCATCCTTGATAGCACTAGCCAACTGAGAAATCTGGGTTTCAAGCATTTTATTATGTGTCATCACTTCATTAAACTTTTTGTCACTGGTGGCCATGAAAGTGTTGAACATTTTGGTCTGTGCTTCCATCATCTCCTCCAAACTAGTCCATTGCGATGGTCCTTGAGCATTGTAGTTGTCATTAGAGGCTCGGGAGCCACGTGCATTAGACTGTTGGGGATTTTGATTTTGGAAGTTGTTCCTGTTACCATTGTTATTCCAATTTCCCCTGTTTTTGGCATTCATGTTCTGATTGTATTGCCCTTGATTACCTGCATTTTGTTGGTAATTATTCTGATTACCAAAATTACCATGTTGATTATAAGACCCTTGGGGATTTTGGTCCCTTTGGTTCCTGTTTCCCCACTGGTTTTGCTGTTGGTAGTCAGAATTATTACCCTGTTGATTATAATTGTTCCCTCTTTGATTAGGTGGTAAATATTTGTTATTGTCATTCCTAGGTCTATTGTCATAAGACAAGGCATTGACTTGTTCATTATCACACTCATTACCATCATTATAGTTGGATTGAAATTGGGAATCTACGTTACAGGCAGAGGTATCATGGTCATAAGACCCACAGTTTTCACATAATATACATCCAGCAGGCATATTTTTAGAGTTAGAGTGCATACCTGCTCCCTTAGAATAGGATGGAAGATTTTAATGCGGTGGATCGTTGAGCTTCTCTTTGATAATTGACATTTCCTTACCTAGATTTACAATTTGCGATGTCAAATTCCCGATTGCATTAAGATGGTCTACCGAATAGACCGCTCCTCCACTCTTGCTCATGGCCTCTCGCTCTCCATCTTGCCAATCCATGTGGTGTCGTACCACATCTTCTATGATATCAATGACTTCTTCTTCGGTTTTGTTCATAATGGGGCCACCTGCTCCCGCATCCAAACTGGTCTTCCCTTGAGGACTCAATCCTCCATAGAAAATCTGTAAAACTTGATATGTTGGGATTCCGTGGTGTGGGAACTCTCTTTGATACTCCTTGTACCTTTCCTAGGCTTCGTAGATTGACTCCCCACTCCTTTGCCGAAACCCCTGGATCAAAGCTCTAGCATCGGCCGTCTTCTTTTGGGAATAAAATCTTCCCAAGAATGCTGTCGTGAAATCATCCCAAGTGTGTAGAGAGTTCGGCTTCACCTCCTTCTCTAACCATTCGAGAGCTCTCCCAATAAGTGAAAAAGGGAAAAGCTTCAATCTCACGAACTCTTGATTCACCCCATTAACCTTGATGGTATTGCAGTACTTCTCAAATTCGTTCAAATGAGCCAAAGGGCTCTCATGCTTGGCACCACTAAACTGCCTTCTCTCGATGAGGGTGTTCATAGCCGGCCGGATCTCGAAATCATTGGCCTCAGTAGTGGGTGGAGAAATCCCACTTGAAGCTCTATACGCCCCAGGAGTTCCCAACTCCTTAAGGGGTCGTGGTGCTGGCCGATTGGGTTGGCGCGGTATGTCTGCCATTGGAACCTGATGTGTGTTGTGTTCCTTTCCTTGAGAGTTTGATGACGTCAATCGAGATTTACGATTGCTCTTCAAAGTTCTTTCGATTTCTGGATCGAAGGGTATTAATTCTCTCTTTTTAGACCTGCGCATACACACTAACCAAACCAATTAAATAGCAGGGCTACAGTGTAGCCAAAAGGGAAAAATCTTTTTGTGCTTTTTTTATGATGAACTAGACTCAAGAAATCAAAAAGCAATTAACAAACACCGTCCCCGGCAACGACGCCATTTTGACAAGGGTTAAATCGGTCGCTACAATCTAACTCTCAATCAAACAATACTTATACGAACACCCTATAACCAAGTACAATGGCAAATAAAGGTTCAGTCCACGAGGAACGAGAGTAATTGCAAATCAATCTTAAACCTAAGCTAGTTCGAAATCAATGGAAAATGGTGTTCTAAAATACTACTAATAAGATGGAATAAATCAATAAACTAAGACACTAGGGAGAACGGGAATCCGCATAACCATTGGTAACTAAGCAACAAGGAATCACAGAGACAAACGGGATATGCAAAGACTATAAGTCTGATCAATATCATGTGATAGGAAGACAACGGGCAATACTAAGCTTGGATTTCTCATGCACTTAACATTACTCGATACATAATCAAACCACATTCAATAATGAAATACTCAATTCACAATCTCTTGTTCAAATCAAGAATATCATGCAATCAAATTCAAGATTCTAGGTTAGCAACTCCTATTATAATGAATTAACATGCAATCGCATATAATCAATTTAATCACAATCCGTTTATCAAAATCAATCCTCAATTACATAGATTACCTAGGCCGGGTTTCATCCCGAAACCCTAGCTAGGAGACTACTCACACATATTCATAATCAAAGCAATAAAGAATTCCAAAAGCATAATAGATATAAACATGAATTCTGATTAAGGAATAATAAAGCTTGATTAATAAACAAGAATGAATAATACCAATTGTATTGATGCAAATCAATGGAAAAGTTCAGAACTTTGATATCCGTCGTCAATGAATAATACAAAGAACCTTCGCAAATCTTGCTTCAAATCAATCCAAGAAAACTAAAATCTCTAGGAAATTCTCTAAGAAAACTAATGAATCTCTAATACTAAGAACGTTCTCCAATAACTCTCTACAAAGGCTCTCAAAACTATCTCTAAAACTGTCTCTGGAATCCTCTTAAAGTTGGGCCTTATATACGTCTTCTAATTCGGAGAAGTCAAGCGCGCAGTTAACCCTGGATCAGCACGGCCGTGCTGTATTTGGCACGGCCGTGCTAGCTTGTCAGTAAGTAAACCGGGTTTCTTCTTCAAATTGGCACAGTCGTGCTATATATGGCACGGCCGTGCAACATCCTGGCACGGCCGTGCTAAAAATGACACGGCCGTGCTAAAAATGACACGGCCGTGCTGAATATGCTCTAGCACGGGGCTCATACTGAAGCTGACACGGGCACGGGAAACATCTGGCACGGCCGTGCTAATGGCCTGCACGGCCGTGCGGGTGCGTGGATACTGACACGGCCGTGCTATTGGCTTGCACGGCCGTGCTGCCTTGCCTGGGGTTGCTTGCTTATAGGCCAGCACGGGTGTGCCTATGGTAACACGGCCGTGCTGCCTGTGCTATGTAATCAATGCACGACACTTGAACTTC
Source organism: Chenopodium quinoa (assembly GCF_001683475.1). Classification (NCBI taxonomy): domain Eukaryota; kingdom Viridiplantae; phylum Streptophyta; class Magnoliopsida; order Caryophyllales; family Amaranthaceae; genus Chenopodium; species Chenopodium quinoa. Next base: position 45,266 of record NW_018744187.1, on the reverse strand, counting down.
CTTAACTCCTCGGACTCTGGTCAAGGCTAACTCGGTTACGCATCAAGGGCTCGGGATCCGATTAAACTCGGTTGATATTACCTGAAAACACATCAAAAACAAACTGAAAACCCGTGAAGCACGTAATATGGGGAACGTAAGCATAACAAGGTAATAATCGGCCAAAGCGGCTCCAAATACATCCAAAATCATCCTAAAATATGCTCTAAAGCGCGCCCTAAAGTGCGCTTGTCACTAGCCTCAATGGTTAGGATTCCCACAGAAATCGAGCAAATGCCTCTAACTATATAGAAAAGGCACAAACTAGCATACATCCAGGCTATAGAAGACGATGAAGTAGTCCAACACAAAGAAGAAGAAGAAGATGATGATGAAGAAGAAGAAGAAGAAGAAGAAGAAGAAGAAGAAGAAGAAGAAGAAGAAGAACCGTAGTACACTACATACTCAATTATGTCACCAAAGGAGAATACCCTCCCCACACTGAAAAAAGAGAAAAACAAGCATTAAGACTCTTGGCTTCCCAATATGTATTCATAGACAATGAGCTACATAAAAGGGTACCTAAGGGTCGAGCTCTCTTATGTGTAGGAAAAAAGGATGCACAAAGAGCAATGAGGATAGTCCACGAAGGAATATGTGGCACTAATATAAATGGAAAAATCTTAGTCCAAAAGATAATGCGAGAAGGATATTATTGGACTACAATGAATATGGATTACCATCAATACGTAAAGAGATGCCCTAAGTGCCAAATCTATGCCAATTTACAACATGTTTCTCCATCCTTGCTCTACACCTACACGTCGCCATGGCCATTCTCTACATGGGGAATTGACATCATCGACAAAATCACTCCCCCAGGAATTAGATGCCATGAATATATCTTAGTAGCAATAGATTATTTCACAAAGTGGGTCGAAGCGCAATCATACACTAAACTCACTTCAAAACATGTAGCACTCTTTATCGAGAGAAATATTATTTGTCGATATGGAGTCCCACATGAAATGATAAGTGACAATGGAACTCACTTTCAACCCGAATGTGAAGAATTGTTACAAAAATATGGCATTCAACATCATCATTCCTCCCCGTATAGGCCTCAAGCAAATGGAGCAGTCGAGGCAGCCAATAAAAATCTAAAGACTATCATCGAGAAAATGACGGAAAATTATAAGGATTGGCCTGACAAACTTCACTTCGCGTTGTGGGGTTACCGCACGTCAATTTTCACATCAACAGGAAATACGCCATTTTCCTTGGTATATGGAATGGATGTCGTACAACCTATCGAACTAGAGATTCCATCTCTACGCATCGCGTTAGAGAGTAAACTCGATGAAGTTTAATGGACTAGAGCAAGATATGAAGAATTAATTCTACTCGATGAAAAACGACTAGAAGCTCTACATCACACTCAGTGTTATCAAACTCGTACGGCTAGACATTTTAACAAGAAACATCAAAGTAGGAGACTTGGTATTTAAAGCATTAAGGAAAAATGTTTTAGATCCAAGGGGAAAATTTAGACCTAATTGGTCTAGACCCTACATTGTCAAAACAATCCTGTCAGGAGGTCCAGCAAAATTAACTGATATGGATGGCAATGAGTTCCTGAATATGACAAATCTTGACCAGCTTAAGAAATACTACCCATAATTACTTGAGTAGGATACTCAAGAGAGCTACGTTTGGCCTTATTCCTTAAGAAAGGATACGTAGGCAACTTTTTACGGGTGCGGCCACTTTATTCTTCAAAACTCTCGCATCCCAAAATTAATTAAAAATTCGACAGAAGATCGGCGAAATATCGGCGTCGCAGAAAAATTTTTTGGCGCCAGCCTATGACCATTAGCGCCAGACGACGGTACCGTCGCCTGACGCCAAACTGCCGTGACCGACGCCAGTACTGAAATCGTGGTGCCAATTAACAGTTTAAATTCTGGGAATATTTCGGTGTTTTTTTGGAAAAATTTCGACTTCCGTACTCAAAAAAATTTCTGGAAAATTAATTTTTTCGGTTTTCATTGCTTTAATAAAATAAATTTAAAGTAAATAATTTAATTAAAAGTTGGAATTTCATTAACAAAATAAAATTACATTATTGATGGAATTTAAATAAAGCTTAAATAAATTAAATTTAAATAATAAACTAAGTCTAATAATTGAAAATTAAGCAATGCTCTTAATCTTCTTTTTCTTTCCTAGCCCTTTTCAAATTTTTGTCTACTTCTTCCTCCTCATCCATAACCTTAGCTAGTAGGCGTCCTTTAGAGGATCTACATTCAATCTTGGAGTAGATAGGTTCCCCTTCAGCTAGGACTCCATGCTTCTTTTCTACCCAAGCTTTTTTCTTTGTGGTGTCAACTTTCCTTTTTCCCTTATTTTTCGTAGTACTTTTCTTCCGAGGCATTGTAGGTATCTTGAATTCAACTCTTTAACCTAGGAATTCCTTAGAAGGAATCACCCTGTCACCTAAACGACTCTTCACATCAGTTTTACCCTGATTTTTCTTCAAGTCCTTGAAGGTTTCTTCAGCAGCCACTTTTGCACATCAATAAGCAAGGAAGGAGGAACCTTTTGGGTAATTACTTCCAATAGAGGTATGACACTCGAATTAGCATCAAATTTGTCTACTTTCTGGGAGACAGGGAACTCGTAGGGAGGACGAAGATCCCCGGAAGGAATAGTCTGAAGTAGGCCGTATTGTCTTTTTACCCTGCAGGGATAATAATAAGTCATACGAGACAAGCTCGGAAGACGGCAGAATGGTTGCTTGTTGACACCAACCATCCTTTCTATTTTCCACCAAGGGATGACCCACTTGATGGAAAAATTGCAGGAGTTGAAGACTTTCTTCCATTCATGGCGCCCCATCTTAGAGAAACGTTTCTTCCTCCTCACGAAGCAATTCGGAGTATACCTCTCAATATTGTCTGGAGGGCTAATTAATCCCAGCCTTTCCATTAGCCACATCTGTAAAAAAATAAATTGCAATGCAAGTAAATTATTATTACTATACAAATATATATTTTTGATTTCTATAATTAAAAATATTATTTTTCTACTAGTAATAAAATTGGAGAGCCCTGAAAAGGTACTTTTGGATTCCGCTTCAATTCATCAAGACCAATCATAGTCTCTCCAACTATTATTGCATTGGATTTCTCCCTAATTCAATTTGTTCTAATATGGTGGTTATAATGGATTGACCCTCATTATTTTTACCACTAGTAAGAAAAAATTGATTAAGCATACAAAATAAGAAAGCCCTTCTTCTATAAATATGAAAAGATTCGGAGTAAGGTTTATCAAAATAATGGCGAGCAAATTCTTTCAAATTAACTATGTTGGCATCTACTAATTTTGATAAATCCCTTTCTTTTAAATTGAAGAAGCGCTTAAAGTCTTTATAATAATATGCATCTATCCTAGGGATTACTATGAGATCTATTGCAAGAAAACCTAAAATAGCACCAAATTCTTCCGGTAAAGGGCTAATTTCATCATACCCAATTCTAAAGCAATGGGTATCTACATCCCAATATTATAAAGTGGTATGAATAAAAGCTAAGTCAAGATCTACCCCTTTGATGCCATAAATACCCCCCAAGTGAAATACATCTAATTCTTTTCTTTCTTTTGCATTAAGAGACCGACACCATTCATGGGTGTAGTTGGTGAAAGTCTTGGTGACTAGAGACATGATATTATTTTTTCTAAAGCTAAGAATTATTTTAGTTGCTGAAATTATGAAAATAATCGGCTGGGCAGGGGGCTATTTATGCACGAAATCAGAGTAGTTTTAATCTAAGAAGGATACGGAGTCAGCGCTATTTGGCACCAGACACTATTATTGGCGCCTGACGTCAGAGCTTGGCGCCAAACGCTAAGTGTAGCGACTGGCGCTACACTAAAACGTGTGGCGCCAGCTGGCGCCAATTTGCTTCATCGTACGCGCTTTCTAAAAACCGCGTTTTTAACTTAATTCGAGTCTGCTAGTGACTTTATGGCTTCCTTAGCTTTTTCTAAGCATCTTTTTATTCCTTAATATAGCTATTATATTAATTATATTATTTTTGGGATTTTATTTAGATTAATTTCCAAGTTTTTATAAAACCCAATATTTTATTAGCCTTTTCCTTTTTTCATTTTTTCTTTTTTGGGGGAGAAAGTTAGATACCCTCCATCAATAATAAAAATGACGGATTTTTTGCGCAAAATTATTTGTCACAGTTTCTTGCACACAAAAACATGCACACAATAATAATAAAAAAATGAAAAAACATGATAAATAAAATAAACTCATAATAGTATGTACATACAAAATTTGTCTAAAATGAGTCTAACTAAAAGGCAAAGTTCTATACTAAGTCAAATAAATAATAAAAAGCACAGGTATAAAATACGACGTCGGGGGATGTAAACCAACATCGCATAAAACTCCGCAGTACAACGAGTAACCTCTCCACCAGCTCCGGGTCCAGCTCCAGCATCGGCTCTAGTCTCCGCAGGAGGAGGAAAGCTCAACGTAGGGCCCGTCCACCCGAGATCAACCTGAGGCTGAGGCTGTGGAGGCTGCTGCGATGACGAGCTAACCTCGTACATCCCACCACCTCTGAGAGCCAAAGGAGCCTCTCCCTGGCCTACTAACGCAGCATGTGCACCCTCAGAGGATGAACCTGAGCCCTTTACCCGAGCAGCCTCAGAACGACCACCCCTACCTCCTGAAGTAGTGCGGCGGCGTCTCGAGCTAGACCTCGCCGGATCCCTCCGCACGTCAAGTCTCGTGCGAGTACGAGAAGGAATGGGCTGACCCTGCAAAAGAAATTAAAATCAAAGCAGATAATGTAAAACATAAGAAAAAAGGACTACCTCCTGAACGGCGTCTTCTCGACGGCAGGTAGCCACGTTCCTCATCCGGACAAGCTGGCTCCGGAAGACATCTATACATCGTGCCATCGCCGAAACCACTCGCGTGAGAACTTTCAAAGAAATAAGTCAGTAAACATGCATAATGTATATGGACAAAAGTCGGAAATAAACAAGCTTACCCGAGTCTGGTGGCGAGGAATCGACCGCTCCACAAAGCCCTCGTCCTCAGGAGCCGGAGGAATCATCTCCTCAATCAGCCCATATGTCCCCTGGTATAGATAGACATACGGGGTGGCATGAACTCAGTAGCATCGTCCTAATAAAGCAAAACAAAGTCAATGAAGCGTCACTTGGGGGCTACTTAACGAAAGGTAAAAGTTTAAAAAATCGTACCGCCACATCCTCACCCGTACAGGAACTAGAGCTAACAACGACAGTAGGTCCTCCGCACAGCATCGCCTAGGGATCGTGCAAGATCGCCAAGGGGTACCAGCTCCCTCTGACATGCTCAACAACCTCGCGGCGTTAAACATGTGATGTGGTGGAGGAGCAGGAACGAAAAAAATATCAGAGGAATGTTGTCTAGCAACCCTCTCTCCAAGATATGCAATCGCTCCATAGGTCCCCAAGAAATAGCGACGCTCAGCAGAATACTGTGCGGCTAACCCAGTGACTGCCAGGCCTACCCACGGCCAGTACAACACCTCAGGCTCCTACAAAGAGCCTCAATCAGGCGAGAATCTATCTAAAGTATCACAAAATGGCAAATAAGAAAAGAATTATACCGCGATGATCCAATCTCGGACATACGCAGTGGACATCCTCACACGGCGGCTGCCCGAGGAAGCACTGACTGGAAACCTGCGCGGCGATGGTTTTGCCGGCGCAGCAGAAGGGAATTACTCGTAGAAGCAGATCTACAAGGAGCTAAAGTTATCAGTAAATTCTAACTAAAATGCTAGAGCTAAACTTTACAGGGAATAAGGTTTACCTCTACGACCCTCCAAAAGCTGGACAAAGCAACATTCGTCCCAAAGGACCGATGTCGGCACGAGTCCCTCAGCGCTCGAATGAAATCAGCATAGGTCAAGCTGGCCCACTCATAAGTCCCAATTCGGTGTAGATCGCGGACGGCAGGAAGGTAGTAAAGCAGCGCCATACTACCCTTGTCAGGGGAGAACGTCCCTGACAGTAAGATGAGTGCAATGATGCGCACTTGCTTCTCTCGGGTGGTCGCACCATCGTCAAGAGTCGCTGCTAGAGTCGAACGATGAATTCCCCTAGCACTGAATTGGGACGACTCTACCTCAGCTCGAGCCCGAACAGCAATCGGACCCAACAACTCCTCCACCTAAGGGGAAAAGACGTCGATCCCACTGTCGAACGACAGTGGCACATAACTAAACTCCAGTCCTGTGATGAGACTGAAGTCGGTAGAAGTGACCATCATCTCACCCCAAGGAAAGTGGAAAGTGTTGGTGGTGTCCCAAAAGAACTCCACTAGAGCACGAACTACATGGTGACCCCCGCTGGAGGCAACCATTGCCTCGAAGGTCTCGTACAACGCAGTAAGACCGCAAGAATCCCACAGAAGTCTCATCTCGACATCTCTAGCCATGTACATCTTGTACAAATCGCCCAAACCGTCACAGCCGGAGCCATGACAGCGCGTCCTCCCAACAGTGATGCCCCGTATCACCCTCTCTGAAATGTGGTGGATGGGAGAAAAGTACAGGGACCGTTCATCCCACTCGGGGAGTCGACCAAGCGAAGTGGACGGCTCGGCATCGTCCTCCACAGGCTCATGCTCCTGTCGAATGTCTCGAGACCTTGAACCAGAACCTCGCTGTATAGCCATGCTACATTGTGTAGAATTATCATAAATTAAGGTTCTACAGTATCTAAGGTTCGCCTAGCTGCATGATACTATGTTCGCAAAAAAACAGAGTACGTAGTACTAAAACAGAGCATAAATTCAAATTGAGCATAACGACATTTTCAAGCAATCAAACAATTTCTTGCAATACTATGGTAATTATTGTGATAAAATGGACAAGAATTGCTAGCAAAAACATAAAAAACGAGCAACATTGTTTCCCAACCTAAAGAGGTCCAACAATGGAAATTTGTTCATTTCTTCACCAAATTGAGTCAAACAAGTCTCAAATTACTTCCAAGGCAATATATAAACATAATCAAGCAATTTCATGGCATAAAATTTGACAAACAAAGAGAATTAAGCATTCTAAGTTTTGATTTTCATGAAATTCGAGAATATACACATGCAAAATTCATTAAAACCGGTGTGAGTTCGACAAAAACTTACATAGGTTGGGAAAATGGTTGGAATAAGCTTTGATTTGCAATAAATTTGAGAGAATTTGGTTGAGAAACAAGCAAGAACGAAGCAAATGAATTTCTAGAAATTTTCGAGCAAAAACACGATGATCAGCAGCGAAAATGAAGAAGAAAAGGGTATTTAAGGAATACCCTATTCTGGCGCAAAGCGCTAGACCTTGGCGTCAACAGATAGGCTTGGCGCCTGGCGCTAATCCCAGCGTCTGGTGCTACGGCCAGTTATGTGGCGCTAACGTTATTTCAGCGGCGCCAGAATGTTAAGCCACTCAGTGCCGTTGTTCTAATTTTTTGCAATATGTTTTGGGTTCCTTGGTACGCAAGTTAGCCCCTCTAAGAAATTTGACACGATTTTCAGTAATCGGCTAGGTTGCACAAAGTGATCGACCTGATGAAAGATCGTCTCACTTAGCTTAAAGCGCCTAAGCATTGGCTCATTAACAAAAGGCATCGACATACTGGTTCATTCGCAAAAGGCACCGACGTACAGGTTCTAAAGCAACAAAAGCACCGACGTACAGGCAAAGCGGAAGCAATGTTCAAGTGAGCTTTTAAAGATCGACAAGCGGAGATCTTCGGTAATTTCCTTGGAAAATTATCGCAACAAATGAGGATAACTTCAAGCGAGGATATCTTTGACAGCATTCCCTAATTGTGGAGAGTTGTCACAAACAACTAAAGGTAATTTCAAGCGAAGTTTTCTTGATCATGTTCTCTTAGAAGTGGAAGATGTTTACATATCAGAAGAGGATTGTTTCAAGCGAAGCAATCTTCGATAGTATTCCCTTGGACGTGGAATATTATCAAAGTGGAAAAGGATCGTTTCAAGCGAAGAAATCTACAATATTGGAAGCAGTTACAAGCGTGGTGGTTTTCAAGCGGGATGGCATTCTCTTGGTAGGAGGTCATCAAAATAATGCAACAGCAGCAAATCGGTTACTTTCAGAGACGTGTGCTCGACGGTGCAAGATACACGTTTCTTAACTCTTTTATCTGTTTAAACTAACGCTAGTTTGCAAGTATCGATGTTACAAGAGTGATTTAGGATCACAGAACGTTCTGAATCATTCTCCGTCCCTATTGATACTTAGACTTTTGTTTTCGAAACTTGCGTTTCTCCAAACTCCGTCAAAGTGGGGGCTTCTGTAGACAACCATTTGTGTCTCCCCAAAACCAAACCCAGTGATGAGTGCCTTTCATGTCGAATCATAATCGAATGAAGTGAAAGTATGGAAAGTTTAGTGTTGCGGAAAGTTTTAATTTCTTTTCTCTTCTCTTTGTTTTTGAAAACCTATTTTAATAAAACAGTCAATCCAGTTTGGTTGGTCCATGATATGGGTTCAATAATAGAGTAGTTGGATGGGACTTGAAAATACCTTTCCAACGATATATTATAAGCCCAATTCTGATGAATATTGAAGAAGTTATCGCCAAATTAATGAACTGGGCCCGGTTTGAGCCTTATATGCGGCCCAATGATCTAGAGGAGGGCCTAATATGGATTTATCATTCCTAATGCAATTAGGAATGGTTTTAGTCTACTAGATTCTTCTAGAAGGTTCTTTTCATTCCTAATACAATCAACATTGATAAATTGACTTTTCAGAGTTTTAATTAAAATCAAAGAGCACTTTTGAGGAAAAATACGATTTTATCCTCCTGTACGACAATTTCTATATAATTTTAAGAAAACGCATGAATTTCTGAGTCAGCGCCAAACGCCAGCTGTAGCGCCTGACACTACGCTTGGCGCCTGGCGCTAGCCTTCGCTTGTGGCGCCAAGGTCAGCGTTTGGCGCCAACTTAGTTTTTTGCGTCTGAACTCTTTTTTTTGATATTCTATCTTTTTTGCTAATTTTCTTTATAAATAACGTCGTAAAAACTCCGTTTTCATTCACCTACAATTTACAATCATCTACAATCTACAACCTTCAATCACCAACTCTCATCAAGATTCTCTTGATTACTCTCTCTCTCTCTCTCTCTCTCTCTCTCTCTCTTTTCTAAACTAGATTTTCTCAAATACAAAATTCCGCATTCATTAGATTTAGAAACACCTAGCCATATTCGAAGTTGCCTTCGCCCTAGATGTGAAAGGTTTAATTTATGAGGGTTTGGTCCCAAATCTCTCTTTCAATTACTTGATTTAATTTTATGTTTATTATTTTTCTTGAAGTTACTAACGCGTGTATTTTGTTATTAGAAAGAGGTACGAGGCATCCAAGTAAGTACTTTAATGGTTTTTATTGATGTTATGATATAGAGTTCATGCTTAGATTGTTATTTTGATTCCTAGTATCATGTTAGGATGTTTTCCTTAATTTTATGTTTAGGGTGACAACAATAAATTCCTAGTATCATGTTTAGGGTAAATTTAATATCAAGTATGATTAAAAGTATGATGCTTCCTATGTTCTTCCTAATATTTATGATTGTTAGTATCCTGTTAGGGTTAAAGCTTTGATTTTTATTGTTTAGTAACATGCTAGGATTTGTTATTAATCTTGTTAGTATCATGCCTAGGATCTTGTTATGCTTTAATATTAACATGAATATGATTATGATTATAATTGTTATAATTTATGATGATTATTATTACGATTATGATTATTATGTTGCTTGATATTTTATTTTTATTGCTTAATCACACCTTTCATGCATGTTTTAAGGGAATTGGTACTTGTAATCACGCTTAATAAGATAATTATTAATCTTGTTTAGGGTTAATTTGATTATAATTCAAGTGATCACCAATAATAGATTTATTTGTGCATTGATATTCAACCAATATAGATTAAACATGTTTAGGGTTAATCCTATTGATTGCATGTTAGTCAGAAAGCGCACATGAATACGATCTGAATAAATTAGAGGCCTATTATTAGGGCAGGTTCAATCTCTTTTAGGTTGAATTTGTACCTTCATCCCCGAACCCTATTTGGTTCAAGACCTTGTGGAGTTGACGATCTCTTGGATCGTTAAGGGGTGTAACCTTCACCCTGTGAATGGTTTACAAGTTCCTAAAAAACTTGTTGGCGACCCTTTTGCTTTATCTTCTTTCCCTTTGGACGCCACCGTACTTTAGTGTATGATCACTGTGGGGTTCAAGCTAGGTAGGGATGTCAGTGGAGCGGGTCAAGTAGGAGACCCGCCCCATCCGCCCCAATGGGGCGGGGATGGGTCTCGGTTTGGCGGGTGGTGGGGCGGGGATGGGGATAAAAACCATACCCGCCATGGGTGATGGGGCGGGGGTGGATTTTATGTTGTACCCGCCCCGCCCTATCCCCACCTCATACCCACATCTATATATCTTTTAAACCTAAATTACATACTTTTATTCTATTTATAAAATAATTACATGAAATACAATATTAATTATAATACTTTGTACGACACTTATATTATAACACAAAAATGTGTATAGAATGTTTTATTTTATAATTCGTATTAATTATATAAGATTGTGTATTTGAGATACGGATATAAGGTGGATCTTGGGTGGGGATTAGGCAGGTCTTTGGTGGGGGTTAGGTGGGGATGGATATCCAAGTTGGGGGTGGGGCGGGGATGGTTTTGGAGTTGTACCCGGTTGGGCAGGGATGGGGATGAAAATTGGACCCACCGCGGGGATGGGGATGCGGATGGGGATGAAAATATTAGGTGGGGATGGGGATGGGAAGGCCAACATCCTCCCAGCCCCGCCCCATTGACATCCCTGAAGCTAGGGGATTAATGCTTGAAATATTCCCAACAGATATGGATGGAAATGAGTTCTCGAACATGAAAAATCTTGACCAACTTAAGAAATAGTACCCATAATTACTTGAGTAGGATACTCAAGAGAGCTACGTTTTGCCTGATTCCTTAAGAAAGGATACGTAGGCAACCCTTTACGGGTGCGACCACTTTATTTTTTAAAAATATCGCATCCCAGAATTAATTAAAAATTTGACAGAATATTGAAGGAACATCGGCGTCACAGAAAAAATTCTGGCGCCAGCCGATGGTCTTAGCGCCAGACGACGGCGTCCGTCGCCTAACGCCAGACTACCACAACCGGCGCCAGTCGCAGATCGGTGGCGCCAATTAACAGACAAATTATGGGAACATTTCGGTGTTTTTCGGAAAATTTTCGACTTCCGACTCGAAAAAATTTCTGGAAAATTAATTTTTTTGGTTTTATTTACTTTAATAAAATAAATTTAAAGTAAATAATTTAATTAAAAAGCTGGAATTTCATTAATAAAATAAATTACATTATTGATGGAATTTAAATAAAGCTTAAATAAATTAACTTTAAATAAAAAAAATAAACTAAGTCTAATAATTGGAAAGTAAGCAATGCTCTTAATCTTCTTTCTCTTTCTTAGCCCTTTTCCAATTTTTGTCTGCTTCTTCCTCCTCATCCATAACCTTAGCCAGTAGGCATCCTTTAGGGGATCTACATTCAATCTTGGAGTTAATAGTTTCCCCCTCAGCTAGGACTCCATGCTTCTTTTCTACCCAAGCTTTCTTTTCTGTGGTGTCAGCTTTCCTTTTCCCTTATCTTTTGCAGTACTCTTCTTCCAAGGAATTATAGGTGTCTTGAACTCAATTCCTTCACCTAAGCGTTCCTTAACAGGAACCACTTTGTCACCTAGACGACTCTTCACATGAGTTTTACTCTGATTTTTCTTCATGTCCTTCGCGGGTTTCTTCAAAAGCCATTTTTTCACATCATTGGGCAAGGAAGGAGGAAAATTTTGGGTAATTACCTCCCATAAAGGTCTAGCGCTCCAATAAGCATCAAACTTGTCTACTTCCTGGGAGGCAGGGAACTCGTAGGGACGACGAAGATCTCTGGAAGGAATAGTCTGAAGTAGGCCGTATTGTCTTTTTACCCTAAGATGTGGAAGATGGTCACAAAGCAGAAGAGGATCGTTTCAAGAGAAGCAATCTTCGATAGTGTTCCCTGGTTTGTGGAATATTATCAAGGCAGAAATTGGAGGCAGCTACAAGCGTAGGGGTTTTCAAGCGGGATGGCATTCTCTAGCTTGCAGGAAGTCCTCAAAACAGTAAAGCGGCAACAAATCGGTTACTTTCAGAGACGTGAGCTCGACGTTGCAAGATACGCGTTTCTTAACTCTTTTATCTGTTTAACTAATGCTAGTTTGCAGGTATCGGCGTTGCAAGAGTGATTTAGGATCGCAGAACGTTCTGAATCATTCTCCATCCCTATCGATACTTTGACATTTGTTTTCGAAACTTGCGTTTCTCCAAACTCAGTCAAAGTGGTGGCTTTTGTAGACACCCATTTATGTCTCCCCAAAACCAAACTCAGTCGAATGAAGTGAAAGTGAGGAAAGTTTAGTGTTGCGGAAAGTTTTAATTTCTTTTCTCTTCACTAGTAGAAAAAAGGCATTTGGCAGCGATTCAAACCCGGTCTAAGGCACCGGTTTGAACCGCTGCCTATGTGAGGGGTGCCAAAAAGGGGGCCAAAAAGGCACCGGTTAACCGGTGCCAAAAAGGCCCACAAAAAAATTTCGAAGACACTCATAAAATCAATTAAACCCAAAATTAACTTCGAACTAACCCAAATCAACTTGTATTAACCCAAAATAATCAATTTCGAACAAGTCCATAAAAAAAAACACCCAAAAACGCATGCATTAACCCAAAATCGATTATTGTAGCCGAAAATTAACCCAGAAATCAAAAACAAAATAAAAAAAAAAATCAAAAACGAAAAAAAAAACAATCGAAATCGAAAAAAAAACCCAGAAATAGAGAAAAAAAAAATCAAGATCGAAATCAAAAAAAATAACCCTGAATAGCCCACACATCGAAAACACCCAGAAATCAAAATAGTTGAAATCGAAAGAAAAATTGAAATTGAAAGAAAAATCAAAAGCCCAGAAAAAAATTGAAATCTTAAACAAAAAAAAAATAACCGAGAAATCGATAAAAAAAAATGCAATCAAATTTGATGGACAGAAGGGTTTGTAAGAGAATGAGAAAGGGATTTAAAGAAGGGATTGAAAGAGAACGAGAAAGAGATTGAAAGAGGAGATGAAAGAGAAAGGGATGAGAGAGAAAGGATGAGCGGCGAAGTGTTTTTGTCAATGAATTAGCTTTAGGGTTTGAGACTTAATATATATATAAAAATAAAATAAAAAAAAAATAAGCCGGTTTTTTTAAAAAAATTAACGGCACCGGTTCAAACCGGTGCCTTTTTTATTTTTGGCACCGGTTCGGGGTGAACCGGTGCCTTTTCTCTTTTGGTAAAATCCCGCCCAATTCTAGACCGGTTTTGGGCACATGATTAGGCTGAACCGGTGCCATATGGGGGGTGCCTAATGCTTTTTTTCTACTAGTGCTTCTAACTGTTTTTGAAAACCTATTTTAAAAAAACAGCCAATCCAGTTTGGTTGGTCCATGATATGGGTCCAATAGTAGTGTAGTTGGATAGGGCTTGAAAAGAGCTTTCCAACGATATATTATAAGTCTAATTCCGATGAATATTGAGGAAGTTATGGCCTAATTACTGAATTGGGCCTGGTTTGAGCCTTATATGCGGCCCAATGATCTAGAGGAGGGCTTAACATGGATTTATCATTCCTAATGCAATTAGGAATGATTTTAAGTCTTCTAGAAGGTTCTTTTCATTCCTAATTCAATTAGCATTGATAAATTGACTTTTTTTTTACTTTTTAGAGTTTTTATCAGAATAAAAGAACGTTTTTGAGGAAAATACGATTTTATCCTCCTGTACTGCAATTTCTATCTGATTTTAATAAAACGCGTCAAAAACTTAGTCAGCGCCAAACGTCAGCATTAGCGCCTGATGCTAAGCTTGGCGCCTAGCGCTAGCCTTAGCGCCTGACGCTAACGTCAGCGTCTGGCGCTAACCTGGTTTTATGCGTTAGAACTCTGTTTTGGTTTTTTCTATCTTTTTAGCTGATTTTCTCTATAAATAGCTTTCTAAAAACTCTGTTTTCATTCACAAACTCTCATCAAGATTCTCTTGATTACTCTCTCTCTCTTTTTTCTAAACTAGCTTTTCACAAATACAAAAATTCCGCATTCATTAGACTTAGATACACCTAGAAAAGTTCGAAGTTGCCTTCGCCCTAGACGTGAAAGGTTTAATTTCTGAGGGTTTGGTCCCAAATCTCTATTCTAATTATTTAATTTAATTAATGTTTATTATTTTCCTTGAAGTTACTAACGTGTGTATTTTGTTATTGGAAAGAGGTACGAGGCATCCAAGTAAGTACTTTAATGGTTTAATTGATATTATGATATAGAAATCATGCTTAGATTGTTATTTTGATTCCTAGAATCATGTCTAGGGAAACTTTAATATTAAGTATGATTAAAAGTATGATGCTTCCTATGTTTTTCCTAATATTTATGATTGTTAGTATCATGTTAGGGTTAAAGCTTTGATTTTTATTGCTTAGTGACATGCTAGGGTTTGTTATTAATCTTGTTAGTATCATGCCTAGGATATTGCTATTATTATTATGCTTTAACATAATTATTAAAATTATTATGATTGTTATAATTATTATTATGATTATTATAATTGTTGTGATTATTATTATGTTGCTTGATATTTATTGTTATTGCTTGATCACGCCTTTTTATGCATGTTTAAAGGGAATTTGTACTTGTAATCACGCTTAATAAGATAATTAATAATCTTGTTTAGAGTTAATTTGATTATAATTCAAGTGACCGTCAATAATAGGTTTATTTGTGCATTAAATTCAACCAACATAGATTAAACAGGTTTAGGGTTAATCCTAGTGATTGCATCTTAGTCAGAAAGCGCACATGAATACGATTAGAATAAAGTAGACGCCTATTATTAAGGCAGGTTCAATCTCTTTTAGGTTGGATTTGTACCTTCATCCCCGAACTCTATTTGGTTTAAGACCTTAATTATGGAGTTGACGATCTCTTGGATCGTTAAGGGGTGTAACCTTCTCCTCGTGAACGGTTTACAAGTTCCTTAAAAAACTTGTTGGCGACTCTTTTGCTCTATCTTCTTTCCCTTTGGACGCCACCGTACTTTAGTGTATGATCACAGTGGGGTCCAAGCTAGGGATAACGCTTGAAACATTCCCTACAGTTTTTGGCGACTCCACTTGGGAGGATTTCTATTTTAATTCCTGAAATTTATTTCGGCAGTGATTTAGAATGAATGGACGAGACTCGAAAAGTTCTAAGTATTTCATGTGCGTAATTTTAATTAACATTATTGTCATATGCATAAAAAAGATGTCATTGGAAAGACCGTCCGTAATGAGTTAAAACAAAGGATTTTACACGTAGGAAATTTGAGGAATATCGTTCACAACTAGGACCTAAATAACACTGCGCGAAATTGGAAAGTTTTATCGAGCACAAAAAGCTTCTGAGGCATGTAGGAATTAGCGTCAGTAAACAGAAAATTAGCGCCAGAATCTTGACTGTAGTGCCTGATGACAGCTTTGTCGCTAGGCGCTACAGCCAAAATCCAGCGCCAATCTTTGTTTGTTGGCGCCAAATTCTTCCAATACTGAGCCAGAAATATGCGTTCTAATTTCGACAAGTTTTTCACATTGTTTGCTTGATCCTACTTCCTGATTGAGTTTTTCTCACTTTTCTGAGACCCATATGTGTTCAACATATGGACATAACCCTCTTGGAATTCATGCTCCATCTACTTGATTGAACGCTCTGAGCAACAAAGGGTACATCCGAGATTGTTGAATTCACTAAACCATGGAAGCGAGTTTTTCTAAAACTCGCGGTGTCCCATCCACTCGCGCCAACCCTTCAGGGTTAGACTTCCACGCGGTGCATCTGGACAATTAACCATGGACCCTCTATTGACTAACCCATATCCCGAACTTTAGAGAACTAGAGCTATGGTTAGGTTGCAAACTCATTGCATCATATTGTGCCTACTTGACTAATTGTGCATTATTTGTTGTGCATATGGTATATGTTTTTCTTAACCGATTGTTTGACTTGTGTTATGATTGAATAAATTAATGACTAAAAGAACTTTTCCTAATTAATTCATTAATTAATTAATTTGAGTAAATAAAGTCTAATATTTTAACTAGAACTGACCTAGTACGACTTTATGCATACCCTGTTGATTAATAACACCGAAAACAGTTTCAAATTGAAGCTCCAGCAATGGCGCCAAAGTTTGAATTGTAGCGTCACTCTGTGAAGTGTGGTGCCTGGCGACAGCTCTGTCGTCTGGTGCTACACTTCAAAGAGAGGCGCCAGTCCTGTCGTTTTGACAACAGTTCGGATTATTGATCGAGTCATCACCTTATGTCTAATTAACCAGTTTGCTAAGTAATTCGGTTAAATTTTACTTATCAATAATACTTTGTTAAGTCATTAATTGAGTTTAGGCACTAAGTCCCATGGTCTTACACAAGAGTCCAAGCATGTCACTTACACTCAACGCACACACCAATACACCTACTTTGACCATGTGTAAGAGAGTCTTGTATGCGCGTTTTTTCCGTCATTTGTTTGGGTGGTAAGTTTTATATTAATCCTCCAGTGTATATACCATACTTGGTTCCTAAAAATATATACATTATTTTTGCCAAAAAATATGCACTTATTTTTCATTTTTCCTCTTTGATACCGTAAAGTCAAGGTTGATTTGAGTCAAGTAATTAAAACGCAAAATGGTTTAAATTACAGGGCGTGGTCAAGAAAGGAAGGGCGGTTAATCAAAGACAACCCTTCGTACAAGTCCAACTTTTCGACTAACCCATTGCTCGTAAGAGGAAAGCTAAGACAGTAATGGAAACACAAGAAGAAGTCAATGAGCTCAGGAACCAACTAGTTACCGTGACTGAGGCACTAAAGCTCCTAACCCTTAAGATCGATGATCCTATGAAACAACAACAGATGGAGCTCATGCAAGAGTGTCTAAGCAAGCTATCTAGCGACTACAAGTTTCAAGGGATTAGTTCACAGTGGGTCTCGGTGGACAAAGATCTTCTTCCGCAGAAGTTTAATGCCAACGACATCCCGAAAATCAAAGCAACCGATAACCCTTATTTTCATTTAAGAGCCTTCGAAACAATAATGAGTATTAAGTGTATCGACAAAAAGGTGTTCCCCTCTCTGTTCTCACTATCTCTCGAGACTGTTTGCCAGCAATTGTTCTTTTCTCTCGAGAAAGAAAAAAACCTCCACCTTGGAGTCCATAGCAAACGCTTTCGTCGATAGATACAAATGCAACATTCAAGTTGAGACCGACCATAGGGAGCTTGAAATCCTCAAGCAGAAGGAGAACGAAGGCTTCACCTCCTTCTTTAACAAATGGAGAGAAACCTCAGCTAAGATGATTGAGGTGCCAAGTGAAAAAGAGTCTGTAAGGTTATTCATAAAAAAACCTTCAAGAAAAATACTCCAAGCATCTCAAGTATCAAAATAATCTCCATACCTTCAAGGCCGTCTGCGACATTGGAATCAATATTGAAGACGACCTGGCTAAGTTGAAAGCTGCCAAAAATAACTCCAAAAGTGGATGGAAAGGAAAGAAGAACGACAATCCTTCTTCTTCCAAAACCACCCACTCAAACAACGTTAGCACTTTTAACCTAGGTGAAGTCCTTGCTATGAATAATCAAGGACAAAATAAACCATTGAGGAGGAACTTTACTCCTATTGGCATGAGTTATGACACCGCATTTGATGGATTAAATGCAAAAGGTCTTATAACTGGAACCCCAATGCACACTGCAAGTATCACCAAGGTAGGGGCCATCTCACCGAGAACTGTTGGAAGCTTAAAGAAGCTATCCAAGACTTAATCGACAGCAACAAGCTGCCGTTGCCCCCTGCCAGTAAGAAACCAAGTATTGATAATGCGCCTCTCGCTCATTCCTTGGCTATCATTGATGAGGAAAACGAGGTTGACCCCTCGTCTCTCATCAAACCTATTAAAGAAATCCATGCCATCGAAGAAGAGGAGGAGATCTTTTTTGACGCCATGGATAACCTTTTAGAACCAGCAAGTAAAGAGGACATACAATCGCCCACACTGTCTACGATAGAAGGATCGCATTTGCTACATGAAACTCTCGAGGCTATAAAGGAACTTCAGAAGATATATGACGAGGTTCCACTCCCGAAAGATGAACCTAAGAGAGAATTCACACCCATGGGAATGACTTATGAGGCAAAGCGTTTTCCTTTACAAGTCACCGAAAAACCCAAGAAGAGTAATAGACTCTACACTCCAATTGGGATCCCATATATACAAATGTTCGAAATGCTCACCGAGAGTGGCGAGGTAAAACCTCTCGAACCGAGACCATTCAAATCATTGAAAAGGGAAGATATATATTACTGTCAGTATCATCAATCAGGGGGTCACACTATCGAAAAATGTTTTAAATTTAAGGATTTAATTCAGAAAATGATTGATGAAAAGAAACTAGTCCAAGTTCCACAAGAAGAGGATGCAAGTATTAATGGAGTTTGGGACAGTGACAAAGAAGACGTCTACTTAAAAGACATGGTAAGACCTCCACCTTTGGTATCATACGCCATGGATGACTTTTGGGTTGAAGAAGATTCATCGATAGACGTCCTCACAAGATCCGGGAGAATGCAACCTCCCGTTTCAACACAACCCATGTCAACCACACAGCAAGTTCCCATACCTATCATTGAAGATAATGATATCGTCAAGAAGTTCGAGAAAACAAAAGTTCAAATGAACGTATGGAAACTTTTGGCGACATCCCGAGAACATAGGTTGGCTGTAATGAATGCCTTGGACAAAATAGGGATAGATTCTGACACCACTCCTAAGGGGTTGGCTAACTTCTTCATGAGTGATCTACCTAGTCCTATCAAATTGATCACCTTTTCTAACAAGGATTTACCTCTAGAAGGTGAGAAACACTATAAGGCATTAAACCTCACAGTATTTTGCAAAAGAATGAACGTCCCTATGACTCTGGTAGACAATGGATTAGCCATTAACGTCTGTCCACTTAGAACTGCGAGGATGCTAGGCATAAGGGATAAAGATTTAACCCCGTCAACACAAGGAATAAGAGCCTACGACAACACTCGTCATCAAGCTCTTGGTAAAATTACCATGAATGTAACGGCGGGAGCGATAGAACATGCTACTACTTTCCAAGTAGTAGATATCAAAGCTTCATTCAATTTGTTGTTGGGACGCCCTTGGCTTCATGACCTAAAGGTTGTCCCCTCATCTCTCCACCAACAAGTAAAATCCATAGTTAGGGGAATTCCTATCACCATCGATGCTTCACCTATGAGAATCAAGTCTATAGAAAATCCAAAAATTAATGTGGAACACGATGAGGATGATGAATATTTATGGGGCTTTAACGAAGAGGTCTCCTTAATCCAGGAGGATGAAAGGACCCCTCTCTGCCACGATCCCCATTCTAACATAATCGTAAATGCTATTCGGAAGAAACAAGGACGTTTTCCTAGGATGACCTTAGGAAAGAAAAAGGGAATAGCAAAACCGCAAGAGTCACCTGGCCTCCCTAAATTAGACACTTTCGGACTTGGTTTCGAACCGACTCAGAAAGATCTTAAGCGAGCACAGGAAAAATCGAATGCACCTAGGGACACTCGCATTCAAAAGAAAGTAATCCCAATGGATCAGTACCCTCTCACACTTAATGGTCAATTCATAAAAGAAGGAGAGGACTATCCATGCCATGAATTTCCCAAACCATTTGTCGTAAACGGCATAAGGCAACCGGGATTTGAAATTTTCTTGGATTGCTATTTCACGGATGAAATCTCAACTCCTGTCCATAAGGAGAAAGCACCCCCATGATTTGACTTTAACGTCATGGGTTAGAGTCTCTCCCTATAGAGTCATCTAGGTCTTTAGTTGTAGCACCTTCCCATTCTATCTCTTCTCCTAGAATAGTAAGTGATCAAGTCCCTGAGGACATATCACTCTTTGATGTAATGATCTCAGAGTATAATAATATAACTTCTTCTCCTTACTTCTTGCGTTCTTCTCTAAGCCAAGATGACGAGCATTGCTTAACTAAAAATGAAAAAGACAAAGAACTTATTAAAGAAATGGAAACACTCGAAAAGAAAACACCGATAATTGAAGAAACTGAGACGGTTGATATCTCAAATGATTCAATTAATAAAAGAGAAGTTAAAATCGGACTAACACTTAATGAACAAGAGTGAACAAATTTAATTAGCTTACTTAAAAAATTCATCGATGTGTTTGCTTGGTCATACAAAGATATGCCAGGCATTAATAGAGAAATAGCTCTACACACTATACCACTAATTCCGGGAATGAAACATGTAAAATAAAAGTTGCGTCGAATGAAACCCGACGTAGCACTTAAAATAAAAGAAGAGGTCCAAAAACGAATAACTGCAAGTTTCATCAAGGTATCTAAATACCCTGAATGGGTCGCCAACGTCGTCCCAGTTCTGAAAAAATATGGAAGGGTAAGAATGTGTGTCGACTATCAAAATCTAAATAAGGCAAGTCCAAAGGACGACTTCCCTTTACCATACATTGATATTCTCGTAGATAACACGGAGAATCACGCACTTCTCTAGTTCATGGATGGATACGCAGGTTATAATCAGATTCTCATGGAAGTAGAAGACATGGAGAAAACAACCTTAATAACACCATGGGGCACTTACTGCTACACGGTAATGCCATTCAGGTTGAAAAACGCGGGTGCCACTTACGAACGTGCAGCGACTGCCTTGCTCCATGACATGATGCATAAATGTTACCAAAGAGACAATGCGAATGTACCAGTAATATGGGATGACGAGTGTAAAAAAGCCTTTGAAAAGATCAAATCCTATCTCACAAATCCTCCCGTATTAGCACCAGCACTTCCCGGAATACCTCTTAGGTTGTACTTAACAGTTACGAAAGAGACAATGGGAGCTATGCTAGCACAAGAAGTAGAAGACAAAGAAAACGCAATCTACTATCTAAGCAAGAAAATGCTCGAATTTGAAGCACGTTACACACCACTTGAGAAATTGTGCCTCGCCTTGGTGTGGGCCACAACCAAGTTAAGACATTACATGCTAGTTGTAGGGAATATTTCAAGCATTAACCCCTAGCTTGAACCCCACTGTGATCATACACTAAAGTACAGTGGCGTCCAAAGGGAAAGAAGATAGAGGAAAAGTGTCGCTAACAAGTTTTTTTAGGAACTTGTAAACCGTTCACGAGGTGAAGGTTACACCCCTTAACGATCTAAGAGATCGTCAACTCCATAAGGTCTTGAACCAAATAGGGTTCGGGGATGAATTTACAAATCCAACCTAAAATAGATTGAACCTGCCCTAATAATAGGCCTCTACTTTATTCTGATCGTATTCATGTGCCCTTTTGGACTAACATGCAATCAATAGGTTTACCCTAAACCTGTTTAACCTATGTTAGTTGAATATTAATGCACAAATAAACTATTATTGGCGATCACTTAAATTATAATCATATTAACCCTAAACAAGATTATTAATTATCTTATATAAGCGTGATTTCAAGTACAAATTCCCTTTAAACATGCATAAAAGGTGTGATCAAGCAATAACAATAAATATAACATCAAGCAATATAATAAATAATCAAAACAATAATCATAATAATAATAATAATAATCATGTATGATAAAAATAATCATAATAATGTTAAAGCATAATAATAGCAAGATCCTAGACATGATACTAACATTAATAACAAACCCTAGCATGTCACTAAACAATAAAAATCATATATTTAGCCTTAACATGATACTAACAATCATAAATATTAGGAAGAATATAAGAGGCATCATACCAATCATACTTAGTATTAAAGTTACCCTAGACATGATACTAGGAATCAAAATAACAACCTAAGCATGAACTCTATATCATAACATCAATAAACATCACTAAAATGCTTACTTGGATGCCTCGTACCACTTTCTAATAACAAAATACACACGTTAGTAACTTCAAGGAAAATAATAAACAAAACAATTAAATTAAATAATTGAAAGAGAGATTTGGGACCAAACCCTCAAAAATTAAACCTTTCACGTTTAGGGCGAAGGCAATTTCGAATATGGCTAGATGTGTCTAAATCTAATGAATGCGGAATTTTTATATTTGAGAGAAGGCTAGTTTAGAAAAGAGAGAGAGAGAGTAATCAAGAAAATCTTGATGAGAGTTGGTGAAAGAGAGAATTGGTGAATATTGGTTAATGAAAACGGAGTTTTTAGGAGACTATTTATAGATAAAATTATCCAAAAAGATAAAACATCAAAAACAGAGTTCTGACGCAAAAAGCCAAGTTAGCGCCAAACACCGACCTTAAAGCTAGGCGCTAAAGCTAGTGGCAGGCGCCAAGCATAGCGTCAGGCGCTACAGCTGGCGTTTGGCGCTGACTAAGAAATTCACACGTTTTCTTAAAATCAGATAAAAATTGTCGTATAGGAGGATAAAATCGTATTTTCCTCAAAAACGTTTTTTTTATTCTGATTAAAACTCTAAAAAGTCAACAAAAGTCAATTTATCAATGCTTATTGAATTAGGAATGAAAAGAACCTTCTAGAAGAATCTAGAAGACTAAAACCATTCCTAATTGCATTAGGAATGATAAATCCATATTAGGCCCTCCTCAGATCATAAGGCCGCATATAAGGCTCAAACCGGGCCCAGTTTAGTAATTTGACCATAACTTCCTCAGTATTCATCGGAATTGGGCTTAAAATATATCGTTGGAAAGCTCTTTTCAAGCCCTATCCGACTACACTATTATTAGACCCATATTATTGACCATCTAAACTGGATTGTCTGTTTTCTTAAAATAGGTTTTCATATTAAAACTATCCGCAACACTAAACTTTCCACACTTTCACTTCATTCGATGATGATTCGACGCGAAAGGTACTCATCACTGGGTTTGGTTTTGGGGAGACACAAATGGGTGTCTATAGAAGCCCCCACTTTTATTGAGTTTGGAGAAACGCGAGTTTCAAAAATAAAAGTCAAAGTATCGATAGGGACGGAGAATGATTCAGAACGTTCGGCGATCCTAGATCACTCTTGTAACACCGATACATGCAAACTAGCGTTATTTAAACAGATAAAAGAGTTAAGAAACACGTATCTTGCACCGTCGAGCACACGTCTCTGAAAGTAACCAATTTGTTGCCGTTTTACTGTTTTGATGACCTCCTGCCAAGAGAATTCCATCCCGCTTGAAAACCGCTACGCTTGTAGCTGCTTCCAATATTGAAGATTGCTTTGCTTGAAACGACCTTCTTCCGCTTTGATAATATTCCATAAACCAGGAAACACTATCGAGGATTGCTTCACTTGAAACAATCCTCTTCCGCTTTGTGACCATCTTCCACGTCTAACGGAACATGATCGAAGACAACTTCGCTTGAAATCACCTTCAGTTGTTTTTGACAACTCTCCACAATCTAGGGAACGCTGTCGAAGATATCTTCTCTTGAAGCTATCCTCAGTTGTTGCGATAATTTTCCAAGGAAATTACCGAAGATCTCCGCTTGCCGATCTTTAAAAGTTCGCTTACACTTAGCTTCTGCTATGCCTGTATTCGGCGCTTTTGCTGCTTGAACCTGTATGTCGGTATCCTTTGCTGAATGAATGAACCAATGCGTCGGTGCCTTTCCGAATGAACTAGTATGTCGGTGCCTTTTGCGAAGAGTCAATGCTTAGGCGCTTTAAGCTAAGTGAAACGGTCTTTCATCAGGTTGATCACTTGTGTAATCAAGTCAATTACTAAAAATAGTGTCGAATTGCTTAGAGGGGCTAACTAGCGTACCAAGGAACCCAAAATATATTGCAACAGGTTAGAATCAACCATACTGAGTGGCTGAATGTTCTAGCGCCGCTGAAATAACATCAGCGCCAATTAACTGGCTGTAGCGCCAGACGCTGGAGCTAGCGCCAGGCTCCAAGCCTATCTGTTGACGCCAAGGTCTGGCGCTTGGAGCCAGAGTCGGGTTTTCCTTAAATACTTTTCCCTTCTTCATTTTTGCTGCTGCTCGTCGCGTTTCGGCTTTGAAAAATCTCATAAATTCATTTGCTTCGTTTTTGCTCGTTTCTCAACCAATTTCGCTCAAATTTATTGAAAATCAAATCTTATTTCATCCATTTTCCCGATCTATGTAAGTTTTCTTCAAACTCACAACGGTTTAATGAATTTTGCATGTGTTTATTCTCGAATTTCATGAAAATTCGAAATAGAATTTCATGAAAATTCAAAATTTAGAATGCTTAATTCTCTTTGTTTGTCAAATTTTATGCCATGAAATTGCTTGATTATCTTTATATATTGCTTTGGGAGTAATTTGAGACTTGTTTCACTCAATTTGGTGAAGAAATGAACGAATTGCCATTATTGAACCTCTTAAGGTCAGGAATGCAATGTGGCTCGTTCTTGATGTTTTTGCTAGCAATTCTTATCCAATTTATCACAATAATTACTATAGTATTTCAAGAAATTGTTTTATTGCTTGAAAAACTCCGTTATGCTCAATTTGAATTTGTGCTCTGTTTTAGTACTACGTACTCTGTTTTTTTTTTCCAACATAGTATCATGCAGCTAGGCGAACCTTAGATACTATAGAACCTTAACTTATGATAATTTTGCACAATGTAGCATGGCTAGACAGCGAGGTTCCGGTTCATGGTCCCGAGACGTTCGACGGGAGCACGAGCCTGTGGAGGACGATGCCGAGTCGTCCACTTCTCTTGATCGACTCCCCGAGTGGGATGAGCGGACCCTGTACTTTTATACCCTCCACCACATTTCCAAGAGGGTGAGACGGGGCATCACTGTTGGGAGGACGCGCTGTCATGGTTCCGGCTGTGACGGCTTGGGCGATCTGTACAAGATGTACATCGCCAGAGATGATCAGACGAGACTTCAATGGGAGTCTTGCGGTCTTACTGCGCTGTATGAGACCTCCGAGGCAATGGTTGCCTCCAGCGGGGGTCACCATCTAGTTCGTGCTCTGGTGGAGTTCTTTTGGGACACCACCAACACTTTCCACTTTCCCTTGGTGAGATGAGGGTCACTCCTACCGACTTTAGTCTCAAAACAGGACTGGAGTTTAGCTCTGTGCCACTGCCGTTCGACAGAGGGATTGACGTCTTTTCCCCGGATGTCGAGGAGCTATTGGGACAGATTGCTATTCGGGCTCAAGCTGAGGTAGAGTCGTCTCAGTTTAGCGCTAAGGGGATTCGCCGCTCGACTCTAGCAGCGTCTTTGGACGATGGTGCGACCACCAGAGAGCAGCGGGTGCGCATCTTTGCACTTATTTTGTCTTCATGGACGTTCTCCCCTGACAAGGGTAGTAGGGCGCTGCTTTACTACCTTCTTGCCGTCCGCGATCTACACCGGATCGGGACTTATGACTGCGCCAGCTTGGCCTATGCTGATTTCATTCGAGCGCTGAGGGACTCGTGTCGACATCGGTCCTTTGGGTCGAATGTTGCTTTGTCCAGCTTTTGGAGGGTCGTAGAGGTAAACCTTATTCCATATAAAGTTTAGCTCTACATTTTAGTTAGCACTTACTGATAACTTTAGCTTCTTGTAGATCTGGTTCTACGAGCACTTCCCTTCTGCTGCGCCGGCGAGACCGTCGCCGCGCAGGTTTCCATTTAGTGCTTCCTAGGGCAGCCGCCGTGTGGGGATGTCCACTGCATATGTCCGAGATTGGAACATCTCGGTATGTGTAAACACCCATTTCTTTCTCCCCAAAACCAAACCCAGTGATGAGTACCTTTCACGTCGAATCATAATCGAATGAAACAAAAGTGTGGAAAGGTCTAGTGTTGCGGAAAGTTTTAATTTCTTTTCTTTTCTCTTCTCTCTATTTTTAAAAACTTATTTTAAGAAAATATCCAATCTAGTTTGGTTTGTCCATGGTATGGGTCCAATAGTAGTGTAGTTTAATGGGGCTTGCAAAGTCCTTTCTAACGATATATTATAAGCCCAATTCCGATGAATATTGAGGAAGTTATGGCCAATTTACCAAACTGGGCCGGGTTTGAGCTTTATGTACGCCCCAATGATCTAGGGGAGGTCCTAATATGATTTATCATTCTTAATGCAATTAGGAATGGTTTTAGTCTTCTAGAATCTTCTAGAGGTTTCTTTTCATTCCTAATTAATTTAACATTGATAAATTGACTTTTGTTGACTTTTCAGAGTTTTAATCAAAATCAAATAGCATTTTCGAGGAAATTATATTATTTTATCCTCTAGTAAGACACACTTATCGGATTTTCAAAAATGCGTTGGAATCAAGCTTGGCGTCTGACCCTAGGCCTTGGCGCCTGGAACCAGGCTTGGCGCCTGGCGCTAGCCATTGGCGCCTGGCGCTAAGGCTGGTGCCTGGCGCCAGCTAGCCAGGGTTGGCGCCAGCTCTCTTTTCTAAGCGTCAGACTCTGTTTTGTTAATTTATCTTTTTTGGCTGATTTTCTCTATAAATATCGTATTAAAAACTCTGTTTTCATTCACCAACATTCATCATCTACATTCATTCACAAATTTTCACCATTTTTCACCAATTCTCCTCATTCGCAAGTTTAATCAACAATCATTAATTCTTTAGCATTCTCTAAATCATTCATCTCTTTTCAACATTCAATTCTTCCTTTGATTTTTCATACAAAATTCCGCATTCAATAAGATCTAGAACACCTAGCCATATTCGAAGTTGCCTTCGCCCTAGACGTGAAAGGTTTAATTTCTGAGGGTTAGGTCCCAAATCTCTGTTTCAATTATTTAATTTAATTGTTTTGTTTATTATTTTCCTTGAAGTTACTAACATGTGTATTTTGTTGTTTAAAAGAGGTACGAGGCATCAAAGTAAGTACTTTATTGATTAATTGATATTATGATGTACAAATCATGTTTATATTGTTATTATGATATTCCTAGTATCATGTCTAGGGTAACTTTAATATTAAATATGATTGTTACGATGCTTCCTATGTTTTTCCTAATATTTATTCATGTTAGTATCATGTTAGGATTAAAGATTTGATTTTTATTGCTTAGTGACATGCTAGGGTTTGTTATTAGTCTTGTTAGTATCATGCCTATGATCTTGTTATTATTATGCTTTAATATTAACATGAACTTGATTATGATTATAATTGTTATAATTTATGATGATTATGAATATTACTATTATTATTATTTTGATGATGCTTATTTTATTTATGATTATAATTTTATTGTCATGATAATGATTATTTATTATGTTGCTTGATATTTATTTTTATTGCTTGATCACACCTTCTATGCATGTTAAAGGTAATTAGTACTTGTAATCACGCTTAATAAGATAATTAATAATCTTCTTAGGGTTAATTGTGATTATAATTCAAGTGATCGCCAGTAATACATTTATTTGTGCATTAATATTCAACCAACATAGATGAAACAGGTTTAGGGGTAATCCTATTGATTGCATGTTAGTCAGAAAGCTCACATGAATACGATCAGAATAAAGTAGAGGCCTATTATTAGGGCAGGTTCAATCTCTTTTAGGTTGGATTTGTACCATCATCCCTGATCCCTTATTTGGTCCAAGACCTTATGGAGTTGACGATCTCTTGGATCGTTAAGGGGTGTAACCTTCACCTCGTGAACGGTTTACAAGTTCCTAAGAAACTTGTTGGCGACTCTTTGCTCTATCTTCTTTCCTTTTGGACGCCACCGTACTTTAGTGTATGATCACAGTGGGGTTCAAGCTAGTGGGATTTTAAAGGCTTGAAATTATTCCCTACAGTTTTGGGCAACTCCACTAGGGAGGATTTCTATTCTAATTCCTGAATTTGTTTCGGCAATTATTTAGAATGAGTGGATGAGACTCGAAAAGTTCTAAGTATTTCATGTGCGTAATTTTGATTTACATTATTGTCATATGCATAAAAAAGATCTCATTGGAAAGACCATCCGTAATAAGTTAAAAACATAGGATTTTACACGTAGGAAATTTGATGAATGTCTTTCACAACTAGGACTGAAATAACACCGCGCGAAACTGGAAAATTTTATCGAGCACAGAAAGCTGCTGAGGCATGTGGGAAGTAGCGTCAGGGGCCAGAGCTTGGCACCTGACTATTAGCCGTAGCGCCAGACGCCAGTATTGGCGCCTGGCGCTACAGTTAAAAACTGGCGCAAGTCTCTGATCGCTGGCGCCAATTTTTCCCAATACCGAGCCAGAAATATGCGTTCTAATTTCGACCGGTTTTTTGTATTGTTTGCCCGATTCTACTTCCTGATTGAATTTTTTCTCACTTTTCTGAAACCCATATGTGTTCTACATATGGACATAACCCTCTGGGAATTCATGCTCCATCTACCTAATTGAACGCTCCGTGCAAGAAAGGGTACATTGGAGATGTTGAATTCACCAAACCATGGAAGCGAGTTTTTTCTAAAGCTTGTGATGTCCCATCCACTCGCGCCAACCCTTCACGGTTATGCTTCCGTGCGATGCATCTGGACAATTAACCATGGACCCTCTATTGACTAAACCATATCCCAAACTTTAGAGAACTAGAGCCATGGTTAGGTTGCGAACTCATTGCATCATATTGTGCGTACTTGACTAATTGTGCAGTATTTGTTGTGCATATATATTCTATGTTTCTCTTAACCGTTTGTTGACTTGTGTTGAGACCAAATAAATTAATGACTTAAAGAGCTTTTCTTAATTAATTTGAGTCAATAAAGTCTAATATTTTAATCTGAATTAACCTAGTACGACTTTAGGCATACCCCAGTTGACTAATAACACCGAAAACAGTCCCAGACCGAACCTCAAATTTTGGCGCCAAGGTCTGAGCTGTAGCGCCCTACTAGAGAGTGTAGCGCCTGACGACAGCTATGTTGTCTGGCGCCAAGCTCCACAGTATGACACCAGTCCTGTCACTTGGCCGACAGTTCGGATTAGTGGTCGAGCCATCACCTAGGGTCTAATTAACCAGTTTGCTAATTAATTCGGTTAATTTTCGTTGTCAATAACACCTTGTCGAGTCATTAATCGAGTCTTAGTCACATAGTCTAGCCACATGGTCATGACACGAGTCTCAACATGTCACCTACACTCACTAGTCTTAGAACACACTTTGAGTATATGTCACCTTGACCATGTCTTAGGTTCATGCATGAGTCGGTCTTTCCGTCATTTGAGTTGAGGGGTACATTCTATTCCTAATTCTTCGTATCCCTCCACCTCCATCATCTTTTTCTTTTTTCACATTCTATTCCAATCTTTCTTCACTTCCTCCATCCATTGCATGTTGAATAAAGTTTAAGCCAAATAATTAACAATAAGTATCCCCAAATTCCTTTTCCACAGTACTTGGTCAAGGAGAGAAGGGCGATTAATCAAGGACAACCTCTTTATTCAAGTCTCGCTTTTTGATAAACCGATTCGTCAAAAGAGGAAGGCTAAGAA
This sequence comes from Chenopodium quinoa, assembly GCF_001683475.1. Classification (NCBI taxonomy): domain Eukaryota; kingdom Viridiplantae; phylum Streptophyta; class Magnoliopsida; order Caryophyllales; family Amaranthaceae; genus Chenopodium; species Chenopodium quinoa. The sequence goes on along the minus strand of NW_018744187.1, from coordinate 15,520 downwards.
GATAATGGCAACTCAAGAAGAAGTCAATGATCTTAAAAACCAATTGGTTACCGTGATTGAGACACTGAAGCTTCTCGCACTCAAAGTCAACGATCCCGTGAAGCAACAACAGATGAACCTCATGCAAGAGAGTCTAAGAAAGCTATCTAGCGACTACAAGTTTTAAGGGCTTACATCACAAGGGGTCTCGCTGGACAAAGAACTTCTTCCGCATAAGTTCAACGCCACTGACATCCCTAAATTCAGGGCAACAGATAATCCTTACTTTCATCTAAGAGCTTTTGAAACCGTAATGAACATTAAGGGTATCGATAAGAAGGTTTTCCCCTCTCTGTTCTCACTATCTCTCGAAACCGTTTACCAACAATGGTTCTTCTCCCTTGACAAAGAGAAAACCTCTACCTGGGAATCGATAAAAAACGCTTTCAATTATAGGTACAAGTGAAATATCCAAGTTGAAACCGACCATAGACAACTTGAGATGCTAAGACAAAAAGAGAATGAAGGCTTTACTTCTTTCTTTAATAAGTGGAGAGAAACTTCCGCCAAGATGATTGAGGTCCCCACCGAAAAGGAGTCTGTGACGATGTTTATCAAGAATCTCTAAGAAAAGTATTCAAAGCACTTAAAATATCAACACAACTTGAATACTTTCAAGGCCGTCTATGACATAGGTATCGAGATCGAAGACGACCTCGCAAAGCAAAAAGCTACTAACAATAGTAACCACGGGGGCTGGAAAGGAAAGAAGAACGACAATCCTTCTTCTTCCGAAAACGCCCACTGTAGTAATAATGTTAGTACCTTTGACCATAATGGTGTCTTAGCCATGGACAATCAAGGATCTAAAAGGAAACCCAGGCGAGAGTTCACGCCCATTGGAATGACCTACGATGCTGCTTTCGATCGTCTCTATGATCGAGGATTAATCAAACCTATTGGCCCTACCGAGGATCCAACACCAGAAAATCGATCATCGAGATGGAATCCAAACTCCTATTGCAAGTACCATCGAGGGCGCGGTCATACTACTAATGAATGCTACAGGTTTTAGAACCTCATTCAAGATCTCATAGAGGTAAATAACATCCCATTGCCTCTAGCCAGCGAGAAGACTAGATGATGTCGGAGCAAACAACACAAGATAGAGGCGAGCTTCAACGACAGGATTTCATGACCTCGTTTTTTATTTCTTTTTCATATTTTCCTTTCCCAATAAGTCTAGCATAGGCACCTTTTCTTTTCCTTTAAATTAATTTTGTTAGTTTTTTTTTCCTTTTTCCCTTTTTAATAAAATGAGCATTTATTTCCTTATATATGATCATTTCATTATATTGCATCAAATATATATATATATATATAAATAATAATAAAAAAAAAATCCATGTCGAATTAAGCACAAGGTATACCAATGATTTGAGACACCCCTTGTAGCCACATCATATCTCCTTTCATCTTCGAAATTTAAAATCCTTTCTTCATAAACCACTTTGAGCTTCGTCTAACGATAGACCCTTCTTTTTTCAACCTACATCTACCTAACCTTGGGATGGGATGGTGTGTAACTTATGCAATTCTAAAAAGGCTTGAGTAATTCAAAAAATAGCAAAAATAAGCAAAAGCAAAATAAATAAAAGTGTGCAAAAGGGCAAGTGTTCCAATGTTTTTGATATGAAAATATCTTCGATAAGAACATGTCTCAGATTGCGTCTCTTATCGAGTGCTCGGTACCGTGCCTGAGAAACATGAATGCCAAGTGAGTGATAGACCGCATGATCGGGATTGCCCACGCTTATAAAAATAAAATAGATGCTAAAGTAAAAAAAAAGAGCTAAAAAAGAGTAGAAACTCAAGCATGAAAATACAAAGATTCAGAAGCAAGGTTGCACACCTTGGGGGCTTATCTAGGGTCTTGAGCCTTTATCCCCTTCTTCTATAACCTTTAGCCTAACTGCGTTACAACCCTTAAAAGACCTTTTTGAGGTATACACATACTTGTGCGAGGTTCGGCTAGAGCTACGTTCGGCCTGATTCCTAACGGATACGTAGGCAACCTCACATCGAGGTGCGGCCGTAATAAACATGCATTCATATTCACATTCACACACTTGCACCATGATCATATCAAGGGATCTCCAATGCTCATCCCTATTCACTTAGAGCTAGACTTGGGGGCTTGATCCCTACATAATTTGCTTACCTAGCGTAAGAGTCACCATTATTTGGCTCTTCTAACAATAATATTTTCCCACACACTTAGCTCTTGCGGCCTAACTTTAGTGTCACTATCACACACATCACAGACACATGACCAAATACTTCCCTTAGGAACCCTTAGTCATGAAATCTTAACGCTGAAGCATGCCATGGCATATCAACATCACTCATCAATCATAATTGTCATTGTACATTGAAGTATGAAGTGCTTAGCCTCCGTGCCTAAGTTACCTAAATACTTTCATCATTGAGTCAACCATTGAGATAGCCTAGGATGGGTTAATCATTACACCTTGAGAGATAGTAGCAAATGACATTTGACAAAGCTCATTCAACATGGACCTTCAAACACTTCGATTCTTTTTTCGCGTCTTTCTTTTTCGGGAGAAATTCGGTACCCTCCACAAAAATGATGGAAATTTTTTTCTTTTTTGAGTCAACACTATGCACACACGGGTCACGAGTCACACGTGTCATTTTACTTTGAGTCGAGTCAACCTCGAGTCAGTCGATCACATCGAGTCAAGTTTATACCTTGAGTCGTGTCAAGATATTGAGTAAAGCAACATTACGCCTCAGGTCAACCCTAAGATGATTAAAAAGAAATTGGCAAAGTTCTATAGTAAAAAATAAATACATGTGCAGCAGAACAGGGAAGACCCTACTCCAATTCTGGGCCCCAGAGATATCTCAGCAGCGATGGAGCTCGAAGCCTCTCCGAAAGGTGATTTCGACCTCATACAACAATTTCGGGTTCCTTGGTACGCCAGTTAGCCCCTATAAGCAATTTGACATGATTAAGTAGTCAGTTTGATTACAATCACAATAAGTGATTGACCTGATGAAAGATCGTCTCACTTAGCTTAAGCGCCTAAGTATTGGCTCATTACAAGCACCAAAGCATCGGTTCAAAAGCAAGCACTGAAACGACAATATTTCCAAATATGGATTGTCGCACGTTCTTATTAAACGACAAAGTTTTCCAAAATTTGATTGTCATCCCCAACTGACAATATTTCCAAAAATGGATTGTCGTGCATCTTCTTCAAACGAAAATTTTTCCAAAAATGGATTGTCATCCCTGGCAAGGTTTCCGAGCATGGATTGTCGTGCTCCTTCTTTGTTTGGCAAGTTTTTCCAAGTTCGGATTGTCATACATTCATAGATCTTTGGCAAGTTTTCCGAGATTGGATTGTCATACACCCAGTTCCCTATGGCAAAATTTCCTAAAGGATTGTCGTAGGTCTCTATTCATCATAAATTTCGGCAAAAGATCCTCAACGTGGATTGTCATTCATTTCAGCAAGTGGAAAATTTTCCCGAAGTGGATTGTCGATCGACTCTTTTTTGCAAATGTTCCAAGACGCGGATTGTCAATTGTGGCAATATTTTCCTAAAAGGATTGTCGCATAAGCGTTGGCAAATTTCCAAGATGGATTGCTTTCAAGAGTTATATTCCAAGATGTGGATTGTCGATTGTAGCAAAGTTCTTATGAAAGATTTCTACGAAGCATTGGCAACTTTTCCCAAGATTGGATTTTGACAAATTTTCCGAGATACGGATTGTCGCTTCATCGTGGCAACGTTTCCAAGGATGGATTATGACGAAGCATTGACAACTTTCCCTAAATCGGATTGTCATAAATCATACAAGAGTTGTGTTGGCAACTATTCCCAAAGAAAAGAGGATTGTCATCACAGCAAAAGCACCGACATACTGGTTCACAAGCAGCAAAGCGCCGACGTACTAGCGTAGCAAATATTAAAAAGCAGTGATCTTTTCGAGACTATCACAGTAGGAAAAAGAAGCTCTTTGTTCAGAACGTCAAAGCAGTAAGGTGGAATTCCCTAGATTGTGGAAAGTTGTCACAAACAACTGAAGGTAATTTTGGGCGAAGTTATCTTCGATCATATTCCCTAGGATGTGGAATATTATCAATGCGGATGAAGATTGTTTCAAGAGAAATAATCTTCGATGGTATTCCCTAGGATGTTGAATATTATCATTGCGGATGGAGGATTGTTTCAAGAGAAATAATCTTCGATGGTGTTCCCTTGGACGTGGAATATTATCAAAGCGGAGGAGGATCGTTTCAGGCAAAGCAATCTTCCAAATTGGAAGCAGTTACAGGCGTAGCGGTTTTCAAGCGAGATGGCATTCTCTAGCTTGTAGAAGTCATTAAAACAATTGGTTACTTTCAGAGACGTGTGCTCGACGGTGCAAGATACGTATTTCTTAACTCTTTTATTTTTTAAATAATTCTAGTGTTGCAGGTATCGGCGTTACAAGATTGATTTAGGATCGCAGAACGTTCTTAATCATTCTCCGTCCCTATCAATACTTTGACTTTTGTTTACGAAACTTGCGTTTCTCCAAACTCAGTCAAAGTGGGGGCTTATGTAGACACCCATTTGTGTCTCCCCAAAACCAAACCCAGTGATGAGTACCTTTCACGTCGAATCATAATCGAATGAAACGAAACTGTGGAAAGGTCTAGAGTTGCGGAAAGTTTTAATTTATTTTCTCTTCTCTCTGTTTTTTAAAACTTATTTTAAGAAAACAGCCAATCCAGTTTAGTTGGTCCATGATATGGGTCCAATAGTAGTGTAGTTGGATGGGGCTTGCAAAGACCTTTCTAACGATATATTATAAGCCCAATTCCGATGAATATTGAGGAAGTTATGGCCAATTTACCAAACTGAGCTCGGTTTGAGCTTTATGTACGGCCCAATGATCTAGGGGAGGGCCTAATATGATTTATCATTCCTAATGCAATTAGGAATGGTTTTAGTCTTCTAGAATCTTCTAGAAAGTTCTTTTCATTCCTAATTCAATTAGCATTGATAAATTGACTTTTTTTTACTTTTCAGAGTTTTAATCAAAATCAAATAGCATTTTCGAGGAAATTATATTATTTTATCCTCCAGTAAGACAAACTTATCGGATTTTTTAAAACGCGTTGGAATCAAGCTTGGCGTCTGACCCCAGGCCTCGGCGCCTGGAACTAGACTTGGCGCCTGGCGCTAGCCATTGGCGCCTGGCGCTAAGGCTAGTGCCTAGCGCCAGCTAGCCAGGGTTGGCGCCAGCTCTGTTTTCTGAGCGTCAGACTCTGTTTTGTTAATATATCTTTTTTGGCTGATTTTCTCTATAAATATCGTATTAAAAACACCGTTTTCATTCACCAACATTCATCATCTACATTCATTCACCAATTTTCACCAATTCTCCTCATTTGAAAGTTTTTATCAACAATCATTAATTCTTTAGCATTCTCTAAATCATTTATCTCTCTTCAACATTCAATTCTTCCTTTGCTTTTTCATACAAAATTCCGCATTCATAAGATCTAGAAACACCTAGCCATATTCGAAGTTGCCTTCGCCCTAGACGTGAAAGGTTTAATTTCTGAGGGTTTGGTCCCAAATCTCTCTTTGAATTATTTGATATTATGATGTAAAAATCATGTTTATATTGTTATTATGATATTCCTAGTATCATGTCTAGGGTAACTTTAATATTAAATATGATTGTTATGATGCTTCCTATGTTCTTCCTAATATTTATTCATGTTAGTATCATGTTAGGCGTCAAAGTAATTACTTTATTGATTAATTGATATTATGATGTAAAAATCATGTTTATATTGTTATTATGATATTCCTAGTATCATGTCTAGGGTAACTTTAATATTAAATATGATTGTTATGATGCTTCCTATGTTCTTCCTAATATTTATTCATGTTAGTATCATGTTAGGATTAAAGATTTGATTGTTATTAATCTTGTTAGTATCATGCCTAGGATTTTGTTATTATTATACTTTAATATTAACATGAACATGATTATGATTATAATTGTTATAATTTATGATGATTATGAATATTATTATTATTATTTTGATGATGATTATTTTTTTTATGATTATAATTTTATTGTCATGATAATGATTATTTATTATGTTGTTTGATATTTATTTTTATTGCTTGATCACACCTTCTATGCATGTAAAAGGTAATTAGTACTTGTAATCACGCTTAATAAGATAATTAATAATCTTGTTAGGGTTAATTGTGATTATAATTCAAGTGATTGCCAATAATAGATTTATTTGTGCATTAATATTCAACCAACATAGATTAAACAGGTTTAGGGGTAATCCTATTGATTCCATGTTAGTCAGAAAGCGCACATGAATACGATCAGAATAAAGTAGAGGCCTATTATTAGGGCAGGTTCAATCTCTTTTAGGTTGGATTTGTACTATCATCCCTGAACCCTTATTTGGTTCAAGACCTTATGGAGTTGACGATCTCTTGGATCGTTAAGGGGTGTAACCTTCACCTCGTGAACAGTTTACAAGTTCCTAAAAAACTTGTTGGCGACTCTTTTGCTCTATCTTCTTCCCTTTTGGACGCCACCGTACTTTAGTGTATGATCACAGTGGGGTTCAAGCTAGTGGGATTTTAAAGGCTTGAAATTATTCCCTACAGTATGATTCTTGTCTTTTTGACATTTTGAGATGCTTTAGATAGATTCTTCCCTGATTGACGTTCTTTGCAGGAGCTTGAGGTGCTGAACCGACCGTGGACGACCTGGCAGTCCCTGGGTTAGCCGCGCAGTATTCTACTAAGTGTCGCTATTTCTTAGGGACCTATGGAGCGGTCGCGTATCTTGGAGATAGGGTTGTTATTCAGCATTCCTCCGATACTTTTGTCGTTCCTGCTCCTCCACCACGTCACATGTTTAACGCCGCGAGGTTGTTGAGCATGTTAGAGGGAGCTGGTACCCCTTGGTGATCTTGCGCGATCCCTGGGCGTTGCTATGCGGAGGAGCTACTGCCGTTGTTAGCTCCGGTTCCTGTACTGGCTGAGGATGTGGCGGTACGATTCATCTTTTGCCTTTCGTTAAGTAGCCCCCGAGTGATGCTTCACTGACTATGTTTTGCTTTATCTGGACAATGCTGCTGAATTCGTGCCACCCCGTATGTCTAACCATTACCAGGGGACATATGGGCCGATTGATGAGATGATTCCTCCGCCTCCTGACGACGAGCGCTTCGTAGAGCGGTCGATTCCTCGCCACCAGACTTAGGTAAGCTTGTTTATTTGCAACTTTTGTCCATATATATTATGCATGTTTACTAACTGATTTCTTTGATAGTTCTCACGCGAGGTGGTTTCGGCGATGACACGATGTATAAATGCCTTCCGGAGCCAGCTTATCCGGATGAGGAACGTGGCTACCTGCCGTCGGGACGACGTCGTTCAGGAGGTAGTCTTCATTTCATATGTTTTTGTATTACTGCTTCGATTTTCCCTGTTTATGATTTTAATTCCTTTTGCAAGGTCAACCCATTCCTTCTCGTACCCGCACGAGACTGGAGGTGCGGAGGGATCCGGCGAGGTCTAGCTCGAGACGTTACCGCACTACTTCGGGAGGTAGGGGCGGTCGCTCTGAGGCTGCCCGTACTGAGGCAATAGAGGGCTCAGGTTCTTCCTCTGAGGGTGCACATGCTGCGCCGGTAGGCCAGGGAGAGGCTACCTCGACTCTTAGAGGTGGTGGGGTGTACGAGGTTGGCTCATCATCGCAACAGCCTCCGCAGCCTCAGCCTCAGGTTGATCTCGGGTGGACTGGTCCTACGTTGAGCTTTCCTCCTCCTGAGGAGACTGGAGCTGATGCTGGAGCTGGAGCCGGAGCTGGAGGAGAGGTTACTCCTCGTACCGCGGAGTTTTATGCGATGATGGGTTTACGTCCCCCGGCGCCGTAGTTTGTTCCAGTGCTTTTTATTATTTATTTGACTTTGAATAGAACTTTGCCTTTTAGTTCGACTCATTTTTTAGACATATTTTGTATATACATACTATTATGAGTTTATTTTATTTATCATGTTTTTTTCATTTTTTATTATTATTTATTATTATTATGTGCATATTTGTGTGTGCAAGGAAATGTGACAAATAATTTTGCGCAAAAATTCCGTCATTTTTATTATTGATGGAGGGTATCCGACTTTCTCCCCCAAAAAAGAAAAAATGAAAAAAGGAAAAGTCAAATGAAATATTGGATTTATAAAAACTTGGAATGTAGTCTAAATAAAATCCCAAAAAATAATATAATTAATATAATAGCTATATTAATTAAAAAAAGGAATAAATGAATATTCGAAGATAAGGAAGCCGTAAAGTCATTAGCAGACTCGAATTAAGTTTAAAACGCGGTTTTTAGAAAGCGTGTACGATGAGGCAAATTGGCGCCAGCTGGCGCCACACGTTTTGGTGTATCGCCAGGCGCTACACTTAGCGTTTGGCGCAAGGCTCTGGCGTCAGGCGCCAATAGTAGCGTCTGGCGCTAAATAGCGCTGACTCCGTATCCTTCCCAGATTAAAACTGCTCCGATTTCGTGCATAAATAGCCCCCTGCCCAGCCGATTCTTTTCATAATTTCAGCATATAAAATAATTCTTAGCTTTTAGAAAAATAATATCATGTCTCTAGTCACCAAAACTTTTACCAATTACACCCATGAATGGTGTCGGTCTCTTAACGCCAAAGAAAGAAAAGAATTAGATGTGTCTCACTTGGGGGGTATTTATGGTATCAAAGGGGTAGATCTTGACTTAGATTTTATTCATACCGCTCTAGAATATTGGGATGTAGATACTCATTGCTTTAGAATAGGGTATGATGAAATTAACCCTTTGCTGGAAGAATTTGGTGCTATTTTAGGTTTCCCTGCAATAGATCTTGTAGTAATCCCTAGAATAGATGCATATTATTATAAGGATTTTGAACGCTTCTTCAATTTAAAAGAAAGGGATCTATCAAAAATAGTGGATGGTAACATAGTTAATTGGAAAGAATTTGCTCGCTATTATTTTGATAAACCTTACTCCGAATCTTTTCATGTTTATAGAAGAAGGGCTTTCTTATTTTGTATGCTTAATCAATTTTTTCTTACTAGTGGTAAAAAAATGAGGGTCAATCAATTATAACCACTGTATTAGAACAAATTGAGTCAGGGAGAAATCCAATGCCTTTAATAGTTGGAGAGACTATGCTTAGTCTTGATGAATTAAAGAGGAATCCAAAAGCACGTTTTCGGGGCTCTCCAACTTTATTACAGGTAGAAATATAATATTTTCAATTTGTAGAAATCAAAAATATATTTTTGTATAGTAATAATAATTTATTTGCATTGTAATTTTTTTACAGATGTGGCTAATGGAAAGCCTGGAGTTAATTAGCCCTCCAGACAACATTGAGAAGTATACTCCAAATTGTTTTGTGAGGTGGAAGAAACGCTTCTCTAAGATGGGGCGCCACGAATGGAAGAGGGTCTTCGAATCCTGCAATTTTTCCATCAAGTGGGTCATCCCTTGGTGGAAAATAGAAAGGATGGTTGGTGTCAACAAGCAACCATTCTGTCGTCTTCCAAGCTTGTCCCGTATGACTTATTACTATCCCTGCAGGATAAAAAGACAATACGACCTACTTCAGACTATTCCTTCCGGAGATCTTCGTCCTCCCTACGAGTTCCCTGTCTCCCGGGAAGTAGACAAGTTTGATGCTTATTGGAGTGCCAGACATTTATGGGAAGTAATTACCCAAAAGGTTCTTCCTTCCTTGCCCAATGATGTGAAAAAGTGGCTGCTGAAGAAACCTTCAAAGGACTTGAAGAAAAATCAGTGTAAAACTGATGTAAAGAGTCATCTAGGTGACAAGGTGATTCCTGTTAAGGAACGTTTAGGTGAAAGCATTGAGTTCAAAACACCTACAATGCCTAGGAAGAAAAGCACTGCAAAAGATAAGGGAAAAGGAAAGCTGACACCACAGAAAAGAAAGCTTGGGTAGAAAAGAAGCATGGAGTCCTAGCTGAGGGGGAAACTATCTACTCCAAGATTGAATGTAGATCCTCTAAAGGATGCCTACTAGCTAAGGTTATGGATGAGGAGGAAGAAGCAGACAAAAATTGGAAAAGGGCTAAGAAAGAGAAAGAAGATTAGGAGCATTGCTTAATTTCCAATTATTAGACTTAGTTTATATTTTTTTTATTTAAAGTTAATTTATTTAAGCTTTATTTAAATTCCATCAATAATGTAATTTATTTATTAATGAAATTTCATCTTTTAATTATATTATTAATTTAAATTTATTTTATTAAAGCAACGAAAACCGAAAAAATTAATTTTCCATAAATTTTTCGAGTACGGAAGTCGAAAATTTTCCAAAAAACACCGAAATATTCCCAAAATTTAACTGTGAATTGGTGTCACGATTTCGAGACTGGCGTCGGCCGCGACAGTCTCGCGTCAGGCGATGGATGCCGTCGTCTGGCGCTGATTTTCATCGGCTGGCGCTAGAGTTTTTTCTGTGACGCCGATGTTCTGTCGATCTTCTGTCGATTTTTTAATTATTTATGGGATGCGAGATTTTTTTTACAAAAATAAAGTGGCCGCACCTGTAAAGGGTTGCCTACGTATCCTTTCTTAAGGAATCAGGCCAAACGTAGCTCTCTTGAGTGTCCTACTCAAGTAATTATGGGTAGTATTTCTTAAGTTGGTCAATATTTGTCATGTTCGAGAACTCATTGCCATCCATATCAGTTAATTTTGCTGCAGCTCCTGACAGGATTGTTTTGACAATGTAGGGTCCAGACCATTTAGGTCTAAATTTACCCCTTGGATCTAAAACATTTTTCCTTAATGCTTTTAACACCAAGTCTCCTACTTTGATGTTTCTTGTCTTGACCTTCTTATTAAAATGCCTAGCCATACGAGTTTGGTAACACTGAGTGTGATGAAGAGCTTCTAGTCGTTTTTCATCGAGTAGAATTAACTCTTCATATCTTGCCCTAGTCCATTCAACTTCATCGAGTTTACTCTCTAAAGCGATGCGTAGAGATGGAATTTCTAACTCGACAGGTTGTACGGCATCCATTCCATATACCAAGGAAAATGGCGTATTTCCTGTTGATGTGTGAATTGACGTGCGGTAACCCCACAATGCGAAGTGATGTTTGTCAGGCCAATCCTTGTAGTTTTCCGTCATTTTCTCGATGATAGTCTTTAAATTTTTATTAGCTGCCTCGACTGCTCCATTTTCTTAAGGCCTATAAGGGGAAGAATGATGATGTTGAATTCCATATTTTTGTAACAATCCTTCACATTCGGCTTGAAACTGAGTTCCATTGTCACTTATCATTTCATGTGGGACTCCGTATCGACAAATAATATTTCTCTCGATAAAGAGTGCTACATGTTTTGCAGTGAGTTTAGCGTATGATTGTGCTTCGACCCACTTTGTGAAGTAATCAATTGCTACTAGGATATATTTGTGGCCTCTTGTTCCTAGGGGAGTGATTTTGCCGATGATGTCAATTCCCCATGTAGAGAATGGCCATAGAGACGTGTAGGTGTAGAGCAAGGATGGAGGAATATGTTGTAGATTGTTATAGATTTGGCACTTCGGGCATCTTTTTACGTATTGATGGCAATCCCTATTCATTGTAGTCCAATATATCCTTCTCGCATTATCTTATGGACTAACATTTTGCTATTTATATGAGTGCCACAGATTCCTTCGTGGACTATCCTCATTGCTCTTTATGCATCCTTTTTTCCTACACATAAGAGAGCTCGACCCTTAGATACCCTTTTGTGTAGCTCGTTGTCTATGAGTACATATTGGGAAGCCAAGAGTCTTAATGCTCGTTTTGCTCTTTTGTCAGCATGGGGAGGGTATTCTTCTTTGGTGACATAATTGAGTATATCCTTGTACCACGGTTCTTCTTCTTCTTCTTCTTCTTCTTCTTCTTCTTCTTCTTCTTCTTCTTCTTCTTCTTCTTCTTTCTTCTTCTTCTTCTTCTTCTTCTTCTTCTTCTTCTTCTTCTTCTTCTTCTTCTTCTTCTTCTTCTTCTTCTTCTTCTTCTTCTTCTTCTTCTTCTTCTTCTTCTTCTTCTTCTTTCTTCTTCTTCTTCTTCTTCTTCTTCTTCTTCTTCTTCTTCTTCTTCTTCTTCTTCTTCTTCTTCTTCTTCTTCTTCTCTTCTTCTTCTTCTTCTTCTTCTTCTTCTTCTTCTTCTTCTTCTTCTTCTTCTTCTTCTTCTTCTTCTTCTTCTTCTTCTTCTTCTTCTTCTTCTTCTTCTTCTTCTTCTTCTTCTTCTTCGTCTTGGACTACTTCGTCATCTTCTATAGCATGGATGTATGCAGGTTTATGCCTTTTATCTATAGTTAGTGGCATTTGCACTATTTCCGTGGGAATCCTAACCATCGAGGCTAGTCTCGCCAAAACATCAGCAAATTGATTTTCTTCTCAAGATAGATATGTGTATTCTACCTTCTCAAACTGATCAGTAAGAGTTTCCAAATAGGTTTGGTAAGGGGCTAGACTTTCACTCCTTACTTTCCACCTTTTAGATAATTGATTGATGATTAATGAAGAGTCTCCGAATATCCTTAACTTTTTTACTCCCAATGCCAAAGCTGTTTCAAGGCCTACCACGCATGCTTCATATTCAGCAGCGTTGTTGGTAACGTCGAAATAAAGCTTTATGGAGATTGGAACATGCTCTTCTTTAGGTGATACTAGTAATACTCGAACGCCACATTCCTTTTGGTTTGAGGCTCCGTCGAAGTATAAGGTCCAAGTATCATTTTCAGTAACCATCAAGTCTTCATCTGGAAATACATTGTCTTTTATTGGCATCAAGTCTACTATTGGAAAGTCTGCTATAAAGTCTGACACCACAGATCATTTGATAGCTTTTTGCGGCATAAACCTTACATCAAACCGGGCTTAATTGACTATCCATCTCAATATGCGTCCATTGAGTGTAGATTTCTCGAATAGAGACTTGAGTGGATCTAATCGGGAGACTACCAAGACGGTATGCACTAACATGTAATGTCTTAACTTGGTTGTGGCCCACACCAAGGCGAGGCACAACTTCTCAAGTGGTGTATAGCGTGCTTCATATTCGAGCATTTTCTTCCTTAGATAGTAGATTGCGTTTTCTTTGCCTTCTAATTCTTGTGCTAGCATAGCTCCCATTGTCTCTTTGATAACCGTCAAATACAACCTAAGAGGTATTCCGGGAAGTGCTGGTGCTAATATAGGAGGATTTGTGAGATAGGCTTTGATCTTTTCAATGGCTTTTTAACACTCGTCATCCCATATCACTGGTACATTCTTCTTAAGCATTTTGAAGATTAGTTCACATATCGTCGTCAATTTTGATATGAACCTTCTTATGTATTGTAACTGGCCAATAAATCCTCGAATCTGCTTCTCGGTTTTGGGCGGTGGCATTGACATGATTTCTTTGATTTTGGTTGAGTCTATCTCTATTCCTCTAGAGCTTATGACATAACCCAAAAGCTTGCCTGAGGTGACTCTAAAAGCACACTTAGATGGGTTCAACCTCATATTATATTTTCTTAGCCTCTCGAAGAATTTTCTTAAGGCTACTTAATGGCCTAGACAGTCTTTTGATTTCACAATCATGTCGTCGACATATACTTCGACTTCTTTATGCATCATGTCATGGAGTAAGGCAGTTGCTGCACGTTGGTAAGTAGCACCCGCGTTTTTAACCCGAATGGCATTAGTGTGTAGTAGTAAGTGCCCCATGGTGTTATAAAAGTTGTTTTCTCCATGTCTTCTTCTGCCATGAGAATTTGATTGTAACCTGCGTATCCGTCCATGAAAGAGAGAAGTGCGTGATTTGCCGTGTTATCTACCAGAATACCGATGTGTGGTAAAGGGAAATCGTCCTTTGAACTTTCCTTATTTAGATCTCGATAGTCGACACACATTCTTACCCTTCCATCTTTTTTCGGAACTAGGACGACGTTGGCGACCCATTCAGGGTATTTAGATACCTTGATGAAACCTGCAGTTATTTGTTTTTGAACCACTTCTTTTATTTTAAGGGCTACGCCGGGTTTCATTCGACGTAACTTTTGTTTTACATGTTTCATTCCTGGAATTAGTGGTATAGTGTGTTGAGCTATTTCTCTATTAATGCCTGGCATATCTTCGTATGAACAAGAGAATACATTGATAAACTCTTTAAGTAAGTAAATTAAATCGGTTCTTTCTTGTTTGTTAAGTGTTAGTTCGATTTTAACTTCTCTTTTATTGGTTGAATCATTGAGATATCAACCGTCTCAATTTCTTCAATTACCGGTGTTTTCTTTTCGAGTGTTTCCATTGCTTTAATAAGTTATTTGTCTTTTTCATTGTTAGTTAAGCAATGCTCGTCATCTTGGGTTAGAGAAGAACACAAAAGATAAGGAGAAGAAGAAATATTATTGTACTCTGAGACCATTAAATCAAAGAGTGATATGTCCTCAGGGACTTTATCACTAACTATTCTAGGAGAAGAGATAGAGGGGAAGGTGCTACTACTAAAGACCTAGATGACTCATTAGGGAGAGACTCCGACTCAGACTCTGACTTAGACGACTCTTCAAACATTGGTCCTTGCCCTGCCGTGATGGATATTTTTCTTCCACTTGGAGAAGTCACCTGGACAGTCTTGCGCCACCCTTGTAGTGATCCTTCCGCTGGAGTGATTAGCTTCGAGGGATCGAAGCTTTCTCTTTGTAGGAATTTTTGAATGAGCGAGGAGTTATCCTCTTTGTAAGTTGGCTCATTCGCTTCTCGCCCAAATAATAATCCCATGACGTTAAAGTAAAAGCATGGGGGTGCTTTCTCCTTATGGACAGGAGTTGGGATTTCATCTGTGAAATAACAATCCAAGAAAATTTCAAATCCCGGTTGCCTTATGCTGGCTCGGGAAATTCATGGCATGGATAGTCCTCTCCTTCTTTTATAAATTGACCATTAAGTGTAAGAGGGTACTGATCCATTGGGATTGCCTTCTTTTGAGTGCGAGCGTCTCTACGTGCCTTTTATTTTTCCTGGGCTCGCTTGAGATCTTTCCGAGTTGGTTCGAAACCAAGTCAGAAAGTGTCTAACTTAGGGAGGCCAGGTGACTCCAGCGGTTTTGCTATTCCCTTCTTCTTTCCTAGGGTCATCCCAGGAAAATGTCCTTGTTTCTTCTGAATAGCATTTACAATCATGTTGGAATGGGGTTATGGAAAAGAGGGGTCCTTTCATCCTCCTGGATTAAAGAGACCTCTTCGTTAAAGCCCCATAAATCTTCATCATCCTCGTCGTGCTCCACATTAATTATTGGTTTTCTATGGACTTGATCCTCATAGGTTAAGTATCGATGGTGATAGGAAATCCCCCAACTATAGCTTTTACTTGTTGGTGTAGAGATGAGGGGATGGCCTTTAGGT